>NW_027442145.1:0-191859 GCF_048569485.1 Anomaloglossus baeobatrachus | reverse complement strand
TATGATGTAAAAAGACGAAAGTGTGAAAGCAGCCTAATGTGTAGCCTTCCCTAATCAGACCCGGCGAGGGAAACATTGGAGCAGGAAGAGTCATTAAAATGAAAGGTACACACATCATAAGTGGAAGAAATCCCCGTGACAGGCAGAGTTTGAGTGAAGATGAATGGCAACAAACCATGACCGATTGCTTCACTTCCCAGCTGCCACCGAGGCTCGCGGCTAATGCTCTACCCTCCGCGCACCCTTATTACATGAGCATGGGGCACCCTGTGTATCGGCAGATGGGACACTGCATGGCTTTTGTTTTGCAGGGTGAAGCAAGGAAATAATTAATTGCATATTAATTCTGCAGTACTGGGGCAATTAAACTGTGCCAGAGTCAAAAGGTCCCAAATATTTTGCCATCAAGTCCTTATTACAGGACCCAGAAACTGCCTGCGGCCCCTTATTGATTGATTCTTCCTCCAGAGATCCCGGGAGGGGGGTGACAGGAGGCAGCGGCAAGATGATCTGACAGCTTTACAGTCAATAAATCAAACCCAGACCATTAAAATCCATTCAAGGCCCTCCCTGGTTTTCTAAATATTGGGAATATGGAAGCCGGAAACAGATGTAACTGATCACTATTTCCATATGTCCTGAATCAAGAGAAACAGCAAAACGCACAAACACAAATCCAATGTGCAAATACACAGACAATATCTGCTCAGCAATGTCATCAGTAATCCAATATGTAAACTAGCCAGATACATACGGTATATATTACATCCCCACTGCAGCATCTAATCCTCTTTGTTGAGGTCGAGCATCATTACCGTCTGCACAGCGGGGCTCGGGAAGACAGACACACGACAGATGCCTTATAGAGATCATAAACCTTCACCCATTGTCTTGCTCTGGATGAGAAAATGATATTCGGCATCCTGCAAAACCCGCTTCTCTGATCAATAAGGTTGCGCCAACATGCTGATAGCGGCCATTGTTAATTACTGCTAATCCCATTCATCTGTCATCTCCAATGCCCAACAACATGGAGATCCTCTCTATTTTTACAGGACAAATCCAATAAAGTCATTTACATTTATTACCCATACACGGGGCCAAGCAATGCTGCACGTGTTAGACTTCCCAGAGTGGTTCACCAGCCATGTACTGGGCTATGGTCTACTGGGACCAGTCCCAATCTATGGGGAACACCAGTGCTAGAAGGAGATAAAAGTGCGACAAAAGATATTTACACTGTCCTCCGTAACCAGGGAAAACAATGGCTTGCACAGACTTAATAAGAAGATTACTGTATGTAGAAGATAGAAGAAAGGAAAAAGAGGGCGATCAAGCAAAAAAAGAGCAAGAGGAAGGGATAGAAAGCAAATGAGAGAATGCTAGAGCGAGTGAGAAGAGAGAGAGCAAGTAAAAGAGAAACAGCAACTGCGGTTGAGAGAAGGCGAAAGCACAAGAAAGAAGGCGAGAGCGAAAGAGAAAGCGAGAGTGCAAGAGAGAAGGCGAGAGCACGAAAGAGAGAAGGCGAGCGTGAAACAGAGAAAGCGAGAGCGAGCGAAACCGAGAAGGCAAGAACGAGCGAAACAGAGAAAGTAAGGGCAAGCAAACAGAGAAAGAAAGAGCGAGCGAAACAGAGAAAGCGAGAGCGAGCGAAACAGAGAAAGCGAGAGCGAGCGAAACAGAGAGCGAGCGAAACAGAGAGCGAGCGAAACAGAGAGAGCGAGAGCGAGCGAAAGAGAGAAAGCGAGAGTGAGCGAAACAGAGAAAGCGAGAGCGAGCGAAACAGAGAGCGAGCGAAACAGAGAGCGAGCGAAACAGAGAAAGCGAGAGCGAGCGAAAGAGAGAAAGCGAGAGTGAGCGAAACAGAGAAAGCGAGAGCGAGCGAAACAGAGAAAGCGAGAGCGAGCGAAACAGAGAAAGCGAGAGCGAGCGAAACAGAGAGCGAGCGAAACAGAGAGCGAGCGAAACAGAGAAAGCGAGAGCGAGCGAAAGAGAGAAAGCGAGAGTGAGCGAAAAAGAGAAAGCGAGAGCGAGCGAAACAGAGAAAGCGACCAAAACAGAGACAGTGAGAGCGAGCAAAACAGAAAAAGCTAGAGCGAAAGAGAGAAAGCGAAAGAGAGCAAAAGTGAAAGTGACAGCGAGCAAGAGCGAGCAAGAGAGAGCGAGCAAGAGAAAGAGAGCGCGAAAGAGAAAGAGAGCGAGAAAGAGAGAAAGTGAGCGAGCAAGAGAGAAAGTGAGCGAGCAAGAGAGACAGCGAGCGAAAGAGACAAAGCAAGAGCAAGGTAAAAGAAAAAAAAACAAAGAGACTGAGTGAAAGAGACATAGCGAGCGTGTTCTGTGGCGCCCCTGAGGCTTCAGTCGCCACAGGGTACTGCAGCTCATTTAAGCTGCAGTATTCATCTTGGGTAAGGAGGGGGTTAACCACCGGTGTTTCCACATTTACACTTTACATACAGTTAGGTGCTTTCCCACTGGGGACTGGACTAGGGTAGATAGTGGGTGGCCATCACGAAGCATGGGACTTTCCCGGTCACTAGGACAACCACCTGGGGGATGGGCACCACTTGGGGTAGAAGTAGGAGCAACCTTCACACAATCTTCAGTCAAGTCGGGACTTCAGTTCTGGCGACACAACACCACTCTCTTCTTTTTCTTTCACGGGGCCTGAGGCTTGGAGTGGGACGCTCAGCCCTGGTTCCTCACTCCTGGAGGGGCAACTCTTAAAAAGGACACTTTCAAAATACCGATGACTACCTCTAACTTAACCGGGATTGGTTGGAGCCCAGCACAGCGGTGACCGATACCTCCCGGGCCATCTAAAGACAGTGAGTAAAACACCTGGAACTGCAGCAGCGACTCAGTATTTTGATTGTCGTCGCCGTCGCCCCGCGCTTCGGCACCAATGGTCACTACTCTCCTCATTATCCTCCCCGGGGCTTGCTCCACTAGTGGGGAGCAAAACCATCCTTGATGCTACGACCATCCGCCCTAGAGGACAGCGACAGCAGCAGCGGTTAATCCCTGGTTGCGTACTGCAGGTGGCGTCACGAGACAAACTACTTTCATCCTCTCCAACACCCCCCTTTATTGTACACCTCGGGGGCCACGGAACCGAGCAGGGCCCCCTGTGACATCCCAAGACATGACATCACCGGCCCGGCGACGAGTAACCGTTTAACCCCTGCCCCGTGGGTGCTACAGTTCCATTAGAGAAAAAAAAAAAAAAAATGAGAACAAGGGAAAGAGAAACTGAGAGTGAGCAAAATAGAAGCAAGAGCGAGCAAAAGAGAGAAAGCGAAGTAGAGCAAGAAAGAACTATGTTTTGGTGAAAGGACACAACTGTAATTTATTTTTTTTAGGATGAGACCACATAGTACAATGGACTAAAATCCCCCACTACCGACAGTCAGTACAATGGCCTAAAATCCCCCCACCACCGACAGTCAGTACAATGGCCTAAAATCCCCCTACCACCGACAGTCAGTACAATGGCCTAAAATCCCCCCACCACCGACAGTCAGTACAATGGCCTAAAATCCCCCCACCACCGACAGTCAGTACAATGGCATAAAATCCCCCCACCACCGACAGTCAATGTCCACATGATTATGAAGCAAAATCACGTGGACATTAGTCACCGGTGGTGGGCAAAGTTTTGGACGTATGGTCAACTGCATGTGATGGCTCATCCTAGGACTGGAAGGATGGAAGATACTGTAGTAGGTTGCAGGTAGGTAAAGAACGGAGACATTCAATAACTAGATACATTTTATATACATAGCATCCACTGTTGTACTGTAACAAACGCAATATTGTTACAGTGCCCAAAGTATCCAATCAGCCCATAAGCAATGAAGCATGAAGACCTTGTGTGTCAAACCATCAGATGTGGAAGAGTATACTGCATTAATGAAAAGAAGGAATCACAAATGAAGCCGCCAAGTGAAATAAATCTGCATACAAATGGATGGATTTTACATCCGGATACTTCATGTTTTCTGTAGCAAACCAAAAGTCTGAACATCATTAAGCTCAGCCTCCATTATTTTCCACTGACAGCCAGAAAGCCTGAGACACTTCTGGACTTCTCTCCAATTATATCCACATATGTGTTACTGCCCCAATCATCCAGGAACGTACAGGGGCAGAATGACAGAAATAGCAGAAGACCACTCTACAGAGGCCCATGGACCACTCATCGACTTCAGGCTGCAATCCATATCAATATGAACCATCGTTTCAGAATTGGGTTTTGCCATGACTAACATCATGTATGATCCTGACATATGCAACTGCTGCCCATGCACGTAAATACATTGTCTCACATGGCAAAAATAAAAGAGAAAAAAATAAATAAACCTTTTTCCATAATATCTTTGGATTACAATGCAGAGTACTACTAAGAGTTAACAGGAGGAAAAAGCGTAAATGCTCACCTAGCTCCAGAACACGAGGCATACATTGGATCGACTATAGGCTATAGATACATGTACACAAACAGCACAGATTTACATATCAGCCTTGGAAAGAAGTAACTGAGTGCCAAATTGACGAGCCAAAACAGAAATCACCATGTTAGGGTGAGTGCCCATGATCAGGCTTCCCTACGTTATGGACGCTGCATATTTTCTCTTCCGGAGACGCTAGCATCCTGGACGGGAGAACGCAGCATCCGTGCACAAGATCAGGAGCGCCAGCGTTCTGAACGCAACGTGTTTTCTCTTCCGGAGACACTAGCGTCCTGGGTAGGGGAATGCACTATCTGTGAACACGATCAGGCTTCCCCGCGTTCTGGATGTAGCGTATTTTCTCTTCTGGAGATGCTAGTGTCCCAGGTAGGAGAATCTGCTGTCTGTGCACACGATCAGGAGTACCAGCGTTCTGGACGCAACGTGTTTTCTCTTCCAGAGACACTAGCGTCCTGGGTAGGGGAATGCACTGCCCGGTAACACGATCAGATTTCCCCGCATTCTGGACGCAGCGTGTTTATCTTCTAGAGATACTAGGTAGGAGAATGCGCTGTCCCTGCACATGATCAGAAGGGCCAGCGTTCTAGACGCAACGTGTTTTCTCTTCCGGAGACGCTAGCGTCCTGGGTAGGGGAATGCACTGTCTGTGCACACGATCAGGGGGGCCAGCGTTCTGGATGCAATGTGTTTTCTCTTCCGGAGATGCTAGTGTCTAAGGTAGGAGAATACGCTATCCGTGCACACGATCAGGCTTCCTCGCGTTCTGGATGCAGCGTGCTTATCCTCCAGAGACGCTAGCATCCTGGACAGGAGAATGCGCTGTCCCTGTACACGATCAGGAGTGCCAACGTTGCAGACGCAACGTGATTTCTCTTCTGGAGACGCTATCGTTCCAGGCAGGAGAATGCACACGATCAGGATTACCGATGTGAGAAGTAATTGAGCGCCAACTCAGCGAGCCAAACAGAAATCACCTTGTTACGGTGAGTGCCCACAATCAGGCTTCCCCATATTCTGGATGCAGCATGTTTTCTCTTCCAGAGATGCTAGCGTCCCAGGCAGGAGAACGCGTTGTCCGTACACACAATCGGGATTACTAATGCAATGTATTTTTGTTGTGATCTCCCACTAACACTCGTGTCTCCGCAAGAAAAATATTGACATGCTGTGGCTCGGAAAGCTGCACTGCAGGTCATTTTACAGACCATCTAAAAGAACTACAGTATGCATTGAATTTCTATTAATTCCATCCACTGTGCTTGTACTGTACAATGCAGCGAAAACACGCTGCGTCCAAAACGCTGATAACATTAATCGTGGGCACGGGCCCTTAGTCAGTAACAAAACTAGACCACTACTGTCCCATTCAACCAGGGGAGTTTTGGAAACCCCATCCTTGTGATCGCTGTGGATCTAGCCCCTTTCAATCTCATGGACGGTTCAAATCCTGAAAAGGGAGCTGGCTTACTCATAGGAGCAATGGTGAGCATGCATGGCCATCACTGTATTCCGATGGGGCATTTCGGACCCCAGTTCTCAGGATTGATGGGAGTGCCAGCCGTAAGACCCACAGTGATGGCCGCACATGCTCACCACTGCTCCATTCATTGTCTGTAGGACTCCTGGGGATAGCCAAGCTCTGCACTAGGTAATGAATTGCAATGCTAGGATTAACACTTTAATGGTGTGTGAATTTTTCTAATCATATAACATAGAAGCAGTTCTAAAAAGTTTTCCTATCGCCTTTGGTGACTGCCACCAAACTAACAAATATGGCAATTTAGATTATTTTCAGGCCCCCATTCTAATACCCAGTAGCCGTTGTTCTGTTACTCACCCTCTTCTGATCCTCCAGCCCATGTGCAAACGGCCTCCTCCGCTGGTGCTGCTTAGATTCCGGAACAGACTCCATCTCCAGATTATTTGTATTCCTTAATGTTCCTCAGAAACTCCAGAAAACAACCAGACATATTCCTTCAGAGGTGCGCCTCGCCATTCGACCATAAATCCAGATATTCCACTATTGCGCTAGTGCAAGCCATTGCCAAAACACCAAAATGTTTCCTTCTTTTCAGCACAATTCATTTCTACAATCCCACCACATCTGTACAATCCAGAATTTCACCACGGCTGCCATATCCATTGTGTTATTCATCCGCCTTCCACCATGTCTGATGCGAGGAAAATCCAAATCCAGAATGGAGATTAGGCTACCAAAAATCAAGGAAATCGCTCCAATCTCACATATAGAAAGAGGGAGACAAATTGCACTTTTTCTACCTGGGCTGAAAAAAAAAAACGTAAACAGTGAGATATTTCAGATAAAATGAGCCAAACATTAAAGGGAATCTGTCAGCAGGTTTTTGCTGTGTAATCTGAGCAGCATGATGTACACAAAAAGATCCAAATCCAACAATGTATCACTTAAATAACTGGCTGCGGCCGTTCTGAGACAATCTGAATTTTTAGATTTAGTATGTAGCAGAGCTGAGCGAGCTTCCCCGCCCACACCAGGCTCTCAATAGACATTGGGCATTGACAGTGAGCTGCCAATCAGAGGACGGGGCGTATCGGATTGCGTGCACGTGACATTGTACACCGAGCAATGATAAGTCCTGCTGTGTCCTCCCTAAACAACAGATCGGACATTGACGAGACCGGCATCCCTATGTTTTAACCCTTGCAGCATTCTGTCTTCAGCTTACATGGCAAAAACCTGCCGACAGATTCAATATTAGACAATTGATAAGGATGAACACAAGTTCTGGTTTTCTGTAAATGAAGCTGTATCACTATATAATGGAAAGCTCTGCACATTTCCTCACTATTTTAATATGTCGGAATTCTGTGAGTTGAAACATTCTTATTCAGGCTGCGGATTTGCCACGGATTTTGCCGCGGATTTGCTGCAGAAAATGTGTCTAACATTGCTGCAGTCATTCCCCAGCAAAACCTATGTGTTTTAAAAAATGCTGTGCGCACATGGCGGTTTTTTATACCCGCGGATTTACCCGAGGATTTTCTGCTGCACAATTAATGAGCCTGTCACTTCTTTTCTGCGGGTACCTGCGGTTTTTGCCTTAGATAATGGTAAAAATCCACAGGGACCAACCTGTGGTAAATCCGCGGTAAAACCGCATGCGGATTTCGCTGCGGTTTAGGTGCGTTTTTTACTGCGGGTGCGGGATTCTTTAATAGTCACTTTCTAGTGCGCACATAGCCTTAGGGTGAATTTGCAAGTAACACCCAAATTACAATTGTGGCAAAAAAAAGTTATGCATTGATAACATGTAAAGTATTGTGGTCTCATTAAGGTAACGGAGGTCTATTTTGACCTATTGGGTCATAAGGACATTATATAAGGGGGTCTCTCACTAAGGCTATGTGTCCACGAGAGAATGTTGCTGCGGATTTTTCTGCATCAAAATCTGCGGCTTTCCCGCAAAATCTGCACCTTTTCAAAGGTGCGGATTTACCGCGGAATTGCCGCGGATTTTGGTGCGGATTTTTTTTTTCCCAATTCTGAAGCCAAAATCCGGATCAAAATCCGCAACAATAATTGACATGTTGCAGATTTTTCCGGATCAAAATCCGCACCAAATCCGCCGCGGAAAAATCCGCAGCATGGGCACAGCATTTCCAAAAAGCCATAGAAATGGCTGGGAAGTGCCGCTGCTGCAGATTTTCGGGAAATCCGCGGCTTTTCCGCGAGAAATCCGCGGCAAAATCCGCACATTTTCCGCAGCGTGGGCACATAGCCTAAGGACCCCTCCTGAGCCAGAGCTTTGAGTTACTAGGCAAGAGCGCCTGTGGTGGATTCAGTCCACCAGCATTTAATGGGGTTATTGATTTTATTGACTGCCACGCATCAGAACCTCCCAGTGGCGCACATGTGGCTGACCCAAACTTCAAGGTGCCGCACGCCTCATGGTCATCCTAAATGATTGTGTTTGGAGAAGGATGTATTCACACAGCACAGTTTGTGAGCATGAAAATCACAGCATAAGGTAGGGGCAGAGATCCTGATTCCAGCGGTGTGGCACTTACTGAGCTGCTTAGTGTAGTTTTGATAAAATCACTGTTTAATCAGCAGTAGATTATCATTACAGGACTACTTGGCTGCAGCAGGTAGTCCAACATATTCCTGAGCTCTGTATATCTGCTAGATCTACAGCAGAGAAAACATTTATTTTATCAAAATGACAGCAAACAGCCCAGTAAGTGACACATTGCTAGAATCAGGGTCTCTGTCTCTACATTATATTGCTCTCAGATGGGGGAGCAAAAACCTGGTGACAGATTCCCTTTAAGTGTCCAGAACAAGATCTCAGGAGAAAAAAAAGGTGTCATAATGTAGGTGTAAAGTATTCCAACCAAGATATAGTTATCATAAAGAGTCTAAAGAGAAGCTGATTTTACCATCCAATATGAGACCAATTTGGTGCATTTTCAGACTTTAGATTGCACCGGATTAGTAAATTTGCTCTTAGGTCTCATGCGCTCGTTGCGTACTTACATGCATTTACACTGCGTATAGCACTGCAGCGTAAATGCATGCGTCCTGCGTCCCCTGCACAATCTATGAAGATTGTGCATGATACGTGCGCACGTTGCTTTTTTGACCGCAGCAATTTGGATGCTAAAATTTTTACCCAAATCCGTGCGTTCATAAAAGCAGCATGTCAATTATTTCTGCGTTCTGGATGCAGCTCCAACTCTGTCTATGGTGGGGGCAGCAGCCATAGCGCATGAAATCAGCTTTTTTAACAAAAATACTGCATCCATTATGTAGTGTTTCTGCAGCGATTTGAAGCGCACATGTGCTGTCAAATCGCTGCAGAATATTCAGCAGTTACGTGCGCATGAGCCCTTACACATCTGCACTGTGTGAATACACCCTAATAAATGTCAATGTTTACTCATCAGAAGCGTTTCGGAGTGTGAATATAAGGCTATGTGCCCACGCTACGGAAAATGCTCGGATTTTGCCGCGGATTTCTCGCGGAAAAGCCGCAGATTTTCCAGAAATCTGCAGCATAGCTACTCCCCAGCCATTTCTATGGCATTTGGGAAATGCTGTGCCCACGCTGCGGATGTTTCCGCAGCGGAAATCGTGCGGATTTTCGTGCGGAAAAATCTGCAGCATGTCAATTATTGTTGTGGATTTTGGTGCGGATTTTGCCTATTCAATTGAATTAAAAAAAAAATAAATAATATCGCAAAATCCGCAACAAATCCGCACCTATGAAAAGGTGCGGATTCCGGGGGAAAGCTGCGGATTTTGATGTAGAAAAATCCGCAGATACAGAGTCCCGTGGGCACATAGCCAAAGGCTATGTGCGCATATTGAGTATTTGGTTGCAGAAATTTCTGCACCGTTTCTCCATCAATGTGGCAGGAAAAATGCTGCGTGTTTTTTTTTCTTATGCGGTTTTCATGCATTCCGTGATGGAAAACCGCTGAAAGAATTGACATGCTACAGATTTATTTCTGCACCAAATCTGCAAAGGGAAAAAAAAAGCAACATGTGCACAAAATTCAGGATTCTCGTTGACTTTGCTGGAATAAGGATTTGCTTTTTCGTGACAAAACTGCACTCAAAAACGCAATGTGTGCACACAGCATCCTAACAATGAAAAATAATGGATCCTTGGATGTTGTATGGCCGTATAATGGACAAGGCGAGGAGAGAGCTGGCTTTCTAGACCTCTGCTTTGCAAAGCCTTTTTCCTGTTTGCATATAAATTGAGCAAACCCTTGAACCTCTTAGGTCCACAGATGGGGGCTCAGGCACCGGGGTCTCGGCATGTACTGCACTCAATGATTTTCCATTTGTCAGTATATACACTGACACACACAATGTGGCTATAAAAGAAGCGGTGAATGTGATGGGGGGGGTGGGGGGCGCTGCTCAAAAACAATCAACAGGGACCAAAAGCAGAAATCAGTGAAGAGCAGCGCGGAATTAGGAGTTTACAAACAATGAAATAAGATGAGCGCAGCGTCACTGATAGCGGGGAACAGCATCAATCAGCGGAGCAATTACCAGCAATTACCGCAATTACTGACTATAATTAGACTTTTGTAACAAATAAAAAAAAAATGAAATAAATAATAGATATGATTGAAAACAGAAGGAAATCTAAAGCTGTGGAAGTGCAGCCCCAAATCCACGGACGTCCCACATATAGGGTAATCCTAATCAGCCCTGCTACTGGATATACCACATACTGTGCAAAGTACATGGGGCTCCAGTTATAGAGGGTCAGTCTATGCTATATATGGGACCTGGGGCTCCGGGTATAGAGGGTCATTCTTTGCTACATATGGGACCAGGGGCTCAGGTTATAGAGAGAGGGTTGTTCTATGCTATATATGGGAGCTGTGGCTCCGGGTATAGCGGGTCAGTCTTTGCTACATATGGGACTGGGGGCATCAGTTACAGAGGGTCAGTCTTTGCTACATATAAAACTGGGGGCACCAGTTATACAGAGCCGTTCTATGCTATATATGGGACCAGGGGCTCTGGTTATAGAGGGTCGTTCTATGCTATATATGGGACCAGGGGCTCCGGTTATAGAGGGTCGTTCTATGTTATATATGGGACCAGGGGCTCTGGTTATAGAGGGTCGTTCTATGCTATATATGGGACCAGGGGCTCTGGTTATAGAGGGTCATTCTATGTTATATATGGGACCAGGGGCTCTGGTTATAGAGGGTCATTCTATGTTATATATGGGACCAGGGGCTCTGGTTATAGAGGGTCGTTCTATGCTATATATGGGACCAGGGGCTCTGGTTATAGAGGGTCGTTCTATGCTATATATGGGACTGGGGGCTGCGGTTATAGGGGGTCGTTGTATGCTATATATGGGACCGGGGCACCGGTAATAGAGGGACGTTCTTTGCTACATATAGGACTGGGGGCTCCGGTAATAGAGGGACGTTCTTTGCTACATATAGGACTGGGGGCTCCGGTTATACAGATTCATTCTTTGCTATATATGGGATGGGGGCTCTGGTTATAGAGGGTCGTTTATAGGACCAGGGACTCCAGTTATAGAGGGTCCTTCTTTGCTACATATGGGACTGGGGGCTCTTGTTATAGAGGGTCGCTCTATGCGACATATGGGACCGGGGGCTCCGGTTATAGAAGGTCGTTCTATGCTACATATGGGCCCCGGGGCTCCGGTTATAGAGGGTCATTCTTTGCTACATATAGGACCAAGGACTCCAGTTATAGACGGTCGTTCTATGCTACATATGTGACCGGGGGCACCGGTTATAGAGGGTTATTCTATGCTACATATGGGACCGGGGACTCCTGTTATAAAGGGTCCTGCTATGCTACATATGGGCCCCGGGGCTCCGGTTATAGAGGGTCGTTCTATGCTACATATGGGTCCGTGGGCACCGGTTATAGAGGGTCGTTCTATGCTACATATGGGACCGTGGGCACCGGTTATAGAGGGTAGTTCTATGCTACGTATGGGACCAGGGGCACCGTTTATAGAGGGTAGTTTTATGCTATATATGGGTCCAGGGGGCTCCGGCTACAGAGGGTCGTTCTATGCTAAATATGGGACTGAGGACTCCGGTTATAGAGGGTTGTTCTATGCTACATATGGGTCCATGGGCACCGGTTATAGAGGGTCGTTCTATGCTATACATGGGCCCCGGGGCTCCAGTTATAGGGGGTTGTTCTATGCTGTATATGGGGCTGGGGACACAGTTTATAGGGGGTCGTTCTATGCTACATATGGGCCCCAGGGCTCCGGTTATAGAGGGTCGCTCTTTTCTACATATGGGATTGGGACCCCCTTTATACAGCACTTCCCGGTATGGTGCACTGTATAGGTCCGTATGTATCGTCCTCTTGGTGTGGGGGGCACAGAGGGAGTGTGCAGTGATGTGCGGGGTCTCACCTGTCCTCGGTGTCGGGATGATGAGGGGGATGCTCCGGAGGATGGTGAGGAGAACCCAGCAGCGAGTACCGAGCAGCGTGCAGAGCTCCGTCCTCTCCTCCAGCTCCGCCGGGGGCTCCTCCTCCGCCCCCTCCACGGGTTAACTCTCCACAGTGCGGCCCGTTCTCTGCCCGTCTACTTCACACAAAACTTCCCTCTCCGGTGCGGTCACGTGATCTGGGGCGCCCCGTGCTGCCCCGCGTCCTGCCAGCTCCGGACATCACCGACTCGTTACCTAGGCAACCCCGTCACCGCCTCCATAACTCCGGCCTGTGCCACCTCCTCCCGCATCTCTCAGAGCCTAAGACTTGGTCCCTGAGCGGGACACTTAGTGTGAGGGGCCCGGGGGGAGAACGAGGGGCCCCGAGCTATGACGTCACCGAGGAGAGAGTGAGGGGCCCCGAGCTGTGACATCACCGATGAGAGAGTTAGGGGCCCCAGCTGTGACGTCAGCGGGGAGAGAGTGAGGGGCCCCGAGCTGTGACATCACCGAGAAGAGAGTGAGGGGCCCCGAGCAGTGACATCACCGAGGAGAGAGTTAGGGGCCCCAGCTGTGACGTCAGCGGGGAGAGAGTATGAGGGGGCACTGAGATGTGACGTCACCGAAGAGAGAGAGCGAGGGGCCCCGAGCTATGACATCTCCGAGGGGAGTGAGGGGCCCCGAGCAGTGACATCACCGGGGAGAGAGTGAGGGGCCCTAGCTGTGACATCACCGGGGAGAGAGTGAGGGGCCCTAGCTGTGACATCACCGGGGAGAGAGTGAGGGGCCCTAGCTGTGACATCACCGGGGAGAGAGTGAGGGGCCCTAGCTGTGACATCACCGGGGAGAGAGTGAGGGGGCCCGAGCTGTGACATCACCGGGGAGAGAGTGAGGGGCCCTAGCTGTGACATCACCGAGGAGAGAGTGTGAGGGGGCCCGAGCTGTGACATCACCGGGGAGAGAGTGAGGGGGCCCGAGCTATGACGTCACCGAGGAGAGAGTGAGGGGCCCCGAGCTGTGACATCACCGAGGAGAGAGTGAGGGGCCCCGAGCTATGACGTCACCGAGGAGAGAGTGAGGGGCCCCAGCTGTGACGTCAGCGGGGAGAGAGTGTGAGGGGCCACTGAGATGTGACGTCACTGAGGAGAGCAAGGGGCCCCAAGCTGTGACATCACCGAGGAGAGGGAGTGAGGGGCCCCAGCTGTGACATCACCGAGGAGAGAGTTAGGGGCCCCGAGCTATGACGTCACCAAGGAGAGAGTGAGGGGCCCCGAGCAGTGACATCACCGAGGAGAGAGTTAGCGGCCCCAGCTGTGACGTCAGCGGGGAGAGAGTGTAAGGGGCCACTGAGATGTGACGTCACTGAGGAGAGCAAGGGGCCCCAAGCTGTGACATCACCGAGGAGAGAGTTTGAGGAGCCCCGTGCTGGGACGTCATTGGAGAGTGTGTGAAGGGTCCCAAGCTGTGACGTCACTAGGGCGTGTGTGAGGGGGCCCGAGCTGTGACATCACCAGGAGCGAGTGTGAGGAGCCCCGAGCTGTGACATCACCGGGGAGAGAGTGAGGGGCCCGAGCTGTGACGTCACCGGGGAGTGAGGCCCCGAGCTGTGACATTACGGGGAGAGAGTGTGAGGGGCTTGAGCTGTGACATCACCAAGGAGAGAGTGAGGGGCCCCAAGCTGTGACATCACCGGGGAGAGTGAGGGGCCCCAAGCTGTGACATCACCGGGGAGAGTGAGGGGCCCCAAGCTGTGACATCACCGGGGAGAGTGAGGGGCCCCAAGCTGTGACATTACGGGGAGAGAGTGAGGGGCCCCAAGCTGTGACATTACGGGGAGAGAGTGAGGGGCCCCAAGCTGTGACATCACCGGGGAGAGTGAGGGGCCCCAAGCTGTGACATCACCGGGGAGAGTGAGGGGCCCCAAGCTGTGACATCACCGGGGAGAGTGAGGGGCCCCAAGCTGTGACATTACGGGGAGAGAGTGAGGGGCCCCAAGCTGTGACATCACCGGGGAGAGTGAGGGGCCCCAAGCTGTGACATCACCGGGGAGAGTGAGGGGCCCCAAGCTGTGACATCACCGGGGAGAGTGAGGGGCCCCAAGCTGTGACATCACCGGGGAGAGTGAGGGGCCCCAAGCTGAGCCATTACCGAGGAGAGAGTGTGAGGGGCCCCAAGCTGTGACATCACCGGGGAGAGAGTGAGGGGCCCCAAGCTGTGACATCACCGGGGAGAGAGTGAGGGGCCCCAAGCTGTGACATCACCGGGGAGAGTGAGGGGGCCCGAGCTGTGACATCACCAGGGAGAGAGTGAGGGGCCCCAAGCTGTGACATCACCGGGGAGAGTGAGGGGCACCGAGTTGGGACGTCACTGAGGAGTGTGAGAGGGGCCCCAAGCTGAGCCATTACCGAGGAGCACAACTGTTTTGGGGGGTTTTATTCACAGTGTTCACTATATGGTAAATGTGACACGTCGGGGTGTTGTCTCAGGTCGGTATGAGTTCATAGATACCAAACAGTGTTCTCATTTTTCGGTATCTGGGACGGAGTGATGACTTATTTTTTGCGTCTTGAGCCGACATACTTAATATGTAGATGCAATATATTGATCGCCTGTTATTGCAATGTTGCAGCGACAAAAAAAAAGGTAATTTTGGTGTTTTGGTTTTTTTTCTCACTACGCCATTTACCGACCAGATTCATTGATTTTATATTTTGCTAGATCGGGCATTTCTGATTGCAGCGAGACCAAAAATGTGTGTTTATTTTTTATAAACATTTTTTGTTGATTTTACTAGCCTTTATGCCTGCAGTGTCTGATTGCTTCAACATCGCTCTGATCAGCAGAAATGCTATGTTCCCATGAGTGCTGTCGCTCTGCCGACATTCACAGGAAGTGAGTCATGACAGCAACAGGGGTCATCATCTGATCTCGTGCTACCATGCCATCCCATTGGTGCCCCATGACCACCAATGTCAGCAAAGAACAGCGCAATCCCCGTCGGAGTATGTTAGATCGCGCTGTAAGAGTTTCACAGCACGATTTAAAGGGGTTAAGAGGTGCGGGTGGATCCACCCATGCCTGATAGCCGAACATGTCTGCTGATCAGATCAGCAGACATGTGCAGGGATGACTGGAAGGAGGCGACCTAGGACGTATATATACATGCTAGGTCGTGAAAGGGTTAAATAAGCGCCAATTGACTTGTTATATTGGCTCTTCAAGGACAGAAATCTGCCTGTTATATGTGGCTACCCCATGATTAGTTTGATTCATTAACCAAGAATCAGCAAAAACATTAGTTAACGCCCTCATCATCTCCTGCCTCAACTACTGCGACCTCCTGCTCTGTGGCCTCCCTTCTGACACTTTTGCACCCCTCCAAACTATCCTGAATTCTGCTGCCCGCTTAATCCACCTCTCCCCCCACTATTCCCCAGCCTCGCCACTCTGCCAATCCCTTCACTGGCTTCCCAGTGCCCAAAGACTCCAGTTCAAAATATTAACTATGACCTACAAAGCCATCCACAACCTGTGTCCTCCTTACATCTGTGACCTAGTCTCCCGATACCTACCTGCACGCAACTTCAGATCCTTACAAGATCTCCTTGTCTACTCTCTTATCTCCTCTTCCCACAATCGCATACAAGATTTCTCCCGTGCCTCCCCCATACTCTGGAACGCTCTACCTCAGCATATCAGACTCTCTCCTACTGTTGAAAACTTCAAGAGGAACCTGAAGACCCATCTCTTCCGACAAGCCTACAACCTGCCGTAACCCTCAGTCCAGTACACCACTTCGCAACCAGCTTTGTCCTCACCTATTGTACCATCACCCATTCCCTGTAGACTGTGAGTGCTCGCGGGCAGGGACCTCTCTCCTTCTGTAGACTGTGAGCCCTCGCGGGCAGGGACCTCTCTCCTGCTGTAGACTGTGAGCCCTCGCGGGCAGGGTCCTCTCTCCTGTAGACTGTGAGCCCTCGCGGGCAGGGTCCTATCTCCTCCTGTAGACTGTGAGCCCTCGTGGGCAGGGTCCTCTCTCCTCCTGTAGACTGTGAGCCATCGCAGGCAGGGTCCTCTCTCCTCCTGTAGACTGTGAGCCCTGGCAGGCAGGGTCCTCTCTCCTCCTGTAGACTGTGAGCCCTCGCGGGCAGGGTCCTCTCTCCTCCTGTAGACTGTGAGCCCTCGCGGGCAGGGTCCTCTCTCCTCCTGTAGACTGTGAGCCCTCGCGGGCAGGGTCCTCTCTCCTCCTGTAGACTGTGAGCCCTCGCGGGCAGGGTCCTCTCTCCTCCTGTAGACTGTGAGCCCTCGCGGGCAGGGTCCTCTCTTCTCCTGTAGACTGTGAGCCCTCGCGGGCAGGGTCCTTTCTCCTCCTGTAGACTGTGAGCCCTCGCAGGCAGTGTCCTCTCTCCTCCTGTAGACTGTGATCCCTGGCGGGCAGGGTTCTCTCTCCTCCTGTAGACTGTGAGCCCTCGCGGGCAGGGTTCTCTCTCCTCCTGTAGACTGTGAGCCCTCGCGGGCACGGTCCTCTCTCCCTCTGTACTAGTCTGTTTTGTACTGTTAATGATTGTTGTACTAGTTTTTATGTATACCCTTTTTCACTTGTAAAGCTGAATTAATTAATTAATGGCGCTATAATAATGATAATAATAATAATAATCCTCAGGGTTGTCCAGTAGAACCCTGGGCATCCTTTGTAGCATTATGCCATTGCTTGAAAAACTCAAAAGATTCGCTTGCGGTTACAAGACGTTGTGTGCGCATACGCTGCAATAACAAAAATCTTCCTATTTATTTCTATTGTAAAATCATTTACTGTTATTATTTTTTTTTTTTGCTTGTTCATTTTGATAGAAAACGCTCCAAACTAAGCACTGTCCAATCAAAAGGCTGCAAAAAAAAAATAATAATAAATAAATAAACAGTTCAGGAAAGAAAAAAAAAATGCTTCAAGACATGAAAAACTGCCCAGAGGAAGCGTTTCCTGATGAGTTGACAGCTCCTTATTAGACCTAGTGGTTGTGTCATTAGTAGTAAATGGTTTTTACTCTCCCATTATCGGGAGGGTTCGTAATGAATCGGTTTCGATACTGTTTGTAATCATCTCCGCTCGCTTCTCAGTTTATTTGTAAATTATATTTGAAAATGACAGGGTCTTGCAGGATTTTGCACAGTCAGGATACAACCAACCTTGTACAAGGAGCATAGTGCTTCATAATACAATTATATTGGCGGCCACTGACTGAGATAATATACAGTGGAACCTTGGATTACGAAAATAATTGGTTCCGGGAGTCTATTCTTAAAGCAAGTTACTCTTATATCAAAGCGAAATTTCCCATAGGAAATAATTGAAACGCAGACAATTCGCTCCACAACCCAAAAATATTTACTGTGTTTATACAAACTTATTACAGTAATACAAAATAATGTCCTGTATTCATATAAAAGTATTACAGTACACTAATACAGAATACTGTACAGTAAAAAGCATATAAAGCAAATTATACTGCACTTTAGCTTCCAATAAAATTGTTGGTGTCCGAGAGGTGCAGTATAAGCAATGTGCTGCACTGATTAGCAGAAAGAAAGTACAATACTATATCCACAAATGAAAATTGATAGACATGCTATATAGTATATACCGTACTGTAGAATGGTATACTGTATACAGTACATATGTACAGAAAGTTACCGCCAGAGCCGGTCAGAGCGCGGTGAAAGGACAGAATCAGAAGTGTGCATGGTGAGTATTTGCTCTTCTTGCAAAGCATTGCTCTTAAACCAAGTTACAAATTTGTAAAAAGCTTTGCTTGTCTTGCAAAACGCTCTCAAACCAAGTTACTCTTATTCCAAGGTTCCACTGTATATGGAAGTATCCACAGGCCAAACTTTATACACATGTTCCTCCACCGCCATCTAGTGGTAGATGAAGAAATACAAAATGGGGTGTTGGGTTCAGCTGCATACAGTATACAGAGCATTCCAGTTATATTATTATTATTATTATTTATTATTATAGCGCCATCAATTACATGGCGCTTTACATGTGAAAGGGCTGTACATAATAGGGACAAGTACAATAATCATAAACAATACAAGACACAAACAGATATAGGAGGAGAGAGGTCCCTGCCCGCGAGGGCTCACAGTCTACATTGAAAAACTGTTTCCAGCTGCAAATGCTTCTAAAATTATTTTTTGTAAGTTTTACTGAAGTATATGCAGCATTAGGCTATGTACGCACCCTGAGTTTTTGGTGCAGACATTTTCTGCACCAAAACCTGCACCTTGTGGCAAAAAAAAACCAGGCGTTTTTTGGTGCATTTTTTTTTCTATCATGTGGGGGTTTTTTTAGTGCAGTCAATTGCTGGAAGGGCTACAAAACTGGAAAAAAAAAACAAAAACAAAACACTCCAACATTTGACATGCTGCTTCTTTTTTTTCTGCACAAAAAGCTGCAGGGAAAAAAAGAAGCAATGTGCGCACAGCATTTCAGAATTCTCATTGACTTTGCTGGTATATGGATAGGCATGCAGATTTGGGCCACAAACGACACCAAAAAATGCATCAGAAACACACCGTGCGCACAAGGCCTTAAAAGTCAGCAAAGCAAACATAAAAAATGCATAAAAGCTAAGGCTCTGTTTTTTAAGCGGAAAATGCCTTTTTTATGGGGACTTATTTTAAGTTTTGATGGGTTGTGAAAGAGGTTTTATTTGCAACCTTTTTATTTGACAGGTGTTTTAGAAAACCTTTTTAGGAAAAAAATAAATCTTGCAAGAACAACTATTGAATTTCCCATAGGAATGAACAAGAAACGTTTTCCAAGGTTTTGTGCAGGGTTTGGAGTGGCATCTACTAAAAAAAAACCTAACCTGAGGGAAATTGCACACGTAGCTTTTGTTATGCATGGAAAAAAAACCCGCAGATTATAGCCAGAAAACATTTTTTGTCTTTTTTTTTTGCTGCTGATTTTGATTTCAATGGTGAAAAAGTTTAAATGAAACTTCTAAGATCTTATACATACGTTGAGTTTTTTCCTTGCATCTTTTTTTTTTACTTGTAGTGCACTTTAAAAAAAAACCAAAAAAAAATGCATGTTGATTTTTTTTCTCAACCATTTTTGGCCTCCTTCACACATCCATGCAAAACACGAGGTGAGGGTGCATATGTGTATGCATGTGTGTGTGTTTACGTGTACTGTTGCTGTGCCATCCGTGTGACGTCTGGATAACACACGGACAGCAAGAGCTAGTATACTTACTTGTCTCCGGCACTACTATCACTTCCGGGTCCGCGGTGAGTGCAGTGAATATTCATGATCTTAATGAGCGGAAGCAGAAGCACCAGCAGCGCCGGACACAGCAGCACCGAAGACAAGTAAGTATAAAAATTCTTTATTTTTATGTGACCTGTGTTTTTTTCTGTACGTGTCACACTGATGTCACACGGATCACATCAGTGTGCTGTCCGTTTGACACCCGTGCTGCCGGCAGAAAATGGACATTGTCGTCATCTGGAGCACAAGGACACGCATGTGCTCCACACGGTCCATGTCAAAACACGGATGTGTGCGCAGACTCATTGATTTTAATGTGTCTACGTGAGTCCGTGTGAAAACGGACATCACACGTACTGGAGATACGGATGTGTGATGAAGGCCTAAAGCAGTTTTCCCAAAAAATGAGATAATAATAATGTATTTTATTTATATAGCGCCAATATATTCTGCAGCACTTTACAATTAAGATGAGATAAAAATTGAACAGCAAAAAAAATGAATAATTTCTGCTGCAATTTTTTTGGGCCATGGTCTATTTTTCATGCAGAAAAAAAAAGTACCAAAAAAACCCATTGTGGTCACTTTTTTTGTAAAGAAAAAAAAACAGCGTAACTGCAAAATGTGAACACAGTCACCAAATCCAGAGGAATGGCCAATTATTATCCAATGGAGAGCTGGCGATCATCCCACGTATATGACCGACGTTCTATAAGTAAGGTACGGTACCACTAGCGTATAGCTTCCAATGCGAGAGCATCGAAAGTGATATGCTAATGACCCTCTGCTGCGGGTGTCAGACGAGGGTCATGCGACTGTGATCCAATCTTGTGTCATAGGTGCGGAGAAGAGGGAGGTAACACTTTCTCCATCTCCTCCGCGGCCTGTCTCTGCATACATCGCACTGCAGTTGGATGACATACAAGTGCAGCGCGATGTGTCACACATTCCCATAGACTTGTATGGGGGGTGCGTGAGCCAAGACTTGCTGCCATACACAGCATGCTGCGATCCATTCCGCATGCCACTATGGCATGAGAAATCAATCGCAGATGAACACTGCCCCATAGTTTTGAACTGGTGCGAGTGAAATCGATGTTTTATCGGATTGCACTCGTCCGTGCAAAACGCAAATGGAACCGAACCCTTATAATAATTTTCCTTTTTTTATATAAAAGTTGTGAAATTTTAAATTTCCTACAAAACACAATAAAGACAAATTGAATTCTAGGATCAGATTGGGTTGTGCAGCCCAATTTCCACAGGATCAGATTTCCGCAGGATTGCTATAGCAATTAGATTGTAAACTGCCCCTAAAAAGGCCTAAAAATAGAGCTGAACAATTCTGTCCTGACATCCCTGGATTCTCTTTAATTAAAGCTTTCAGACTGTCCGTTATCTGTAATTTGATTCTGTCTGGTGAGCACAGGATTTAGAATTGCACGGTTTTCCCCAGCGTGTCTCCTACATGAGACGAGAGCCTTCCATCCTGCATGCAACGTGGGTTGGTTTAGTCACGCTGACTTTTCTCACCTATTACATGAGTAATCAAAAACATAAAAGTCTAGAAACATCACAGCAGCATGGATAATCACTTTATATACTATAAAGGTATACACAGCATAAGGGCCAAGAACCAAAAACGTGTACGTACTTACCTGTTGAGCTTGCCCAATGCTGGAGATTTTGGGAGACTTGCCCAAGAAGCCTTAAAAAATCCTCAGTGATATAGAAAGCTGGGAAACGCGTATCATGTTTTCAAAGAATAAAAAAAAATTTTTTTGTTGGCAACCCTCTGGTTACTCCTACTGGCAGTGCTCCCTTTATTGCTGCATTTCCCAGCTCAAAAATCCTGATGAAACCTAAACCGGAACACTTTCTACTCCAACCACATTGTAGGTGGATCATAGAAATCTGTCAGGTATCAAAGGCTATCAGCTATAAGTGTTTTAGTTTATCTGCTTTTTTTAAAAAAAAAAACAAAAAAAAAAAAACATTGCATGAAATATTCTTAAAAATCCCTTTGGGTATGTGCATACCAGTGCCGCACATATCATTGGTGAAAACTTTACAGCCGCATAGGCACCCAGAATGTAAGGAGGTCTATTTCTGCCTCCAAAGCAGGTGGAATTGTGCATTTAATGAGTTATTGGACTGAAAAGGGCCCATATATTGTATACAGGGGCCGTAAAAAAGGCCCATGTACTGTATACAGGGGCCCTTTTCTGTCTGCACCCACCAGAGGTGCACACAATGTCTTTTTCATGCAGATTCACGCCCCAAATCTGCCTCAAAAAATGCATGTGTCCAATAATATGAATATATTCCAGAGCCGACCACCGAGCGGAGCCGCAGCCCGACCACCGAGAGGAGCCGCAGGCCGACCACCGAGCGGAGCCGCCGCCCGACCACCGAGCGGAGCCGCCGCCCGACCACCGAGCGGAGCCGCCGCCCGACCAATCTACACCCCACCTACTGTCTCCTCCCCAAAATCCTATAGAATGTAAGCCCGCAAGGGCAGGGCCCTCTTCCCTCTGTACTAGTCTGTCTACTGTAACTTGTATATGTATTCTGTATATAACCCCTTCTCATGTACAGCACCATGGAATTAATGGTGCTCTATAAATAAATAATAATAATAAATAATAATAATATAGTGCAAAGCAGTGTAAAAGCGACATCTATGTGCACATGTTCCGTTTTATTATAGAACTTCTGTTGGCTGCGCTGGCATCTAAACGATGCTGTGTGTACATACCCTTAATAATCTTTTCTATCGCATAGCCACTTTGCTATTCAGATTTTCAGTGTTTTGAGCTTTTTGTTTTATTAGTATTATTCCACCTATTATTAAAATTGGATTAGTTTTTATATATATATATATTTATTTTTTTTTTTATTTATTTTTTTTTTTAAAAATTCTGCACATTTTTTAATATGTGTTTTTGTTGCATTTTTGACCCTGCAGTTTTTCTCTGTGTCATGCTTTTAGGCCTGCAACACACATCCGTGTTTCTGGTACGTGTTTGGTACGTTTTTGCACGTACCAGAGACACGGAGACCCATGTTACTCTATGGTAGATGGCACACACACGTAAAATCACACGGAACGTGTGTCCGTGTGGTAAGTACGTGTGTGCGGTTTTCTACACGGACGACATGTCTGTTTTTGGCCGGGAGCACGCAGACCCGTTATAGTCTATGGGAGTATGTCCGTGTTCAGCACCTTTCGTCCGTGTGCGTTTTTAAACCAGCGATCTATTTTATTTTTTTTTATTAAAGTTAGTCTACTTACCTTTTTTCTGCTGTTCTCAGTCATACTTACATTGGCGCTCTGTCTTTTTCTTCCCCTGGCTCATACTTACCAATCCCCGATGACCAGCGCGGCGAGGAACAGCTGTGCAGAGAATACGCGGCAACAATTACTTTGAATATACCGGCCGCTCATTAATCAATCTCGTATTCGCTGCTTTCCATGCCCACAGGCGTTTATGATTGGTTGCAATTACACACGCCCCCACACTGAGTGACAGCTGTCTCACTGCACCCAATCACAGCAGCCGGTGGGCGTGTCTATACTGTGCAGAAAAATAAATAAATAATTTTAAAAAACGGCGTGCGGTTCCCCCCCCATTTTAATACCAGCCAGATAAAGCCATACGGCTGAAGGCTGGTATTCTCAGGATGGGGAGCCCCTTGTTATGGGGAGCCCTCCAGCCTAACAATATCAGTCAGCAGCCGCCCAGAATTGCCGCATACATTATATGCGACAGTTCTGGGACTGTACCCGGCTCTTCCCGATTTGCCCTGGTGCATTGGCAATTGGGGTAATAAGGAGTTAATGGCAGACTACATTGCTTGTTAGGCTGGGGGGCTCCCCATAACGTGGGGCTCCCCATCCTGAGAATACCAGCCTTCAGCCGTATGGCTTTATCTGGCTGGTATTAAAATGGGGTGGAACCGCACGCCATTTTTTAAAATTATTTATTTATTTTACTGCACAGTATAGACACGCCCACTGGCTGCTGTGATTGGGTGCAGTGAGACAGTTGTCACTCAGCGTGGGGGGCGTGTCTGACTGCAACCAATCAGCAGGGAATACGAGATTGATTAATGAGCGGCCGGCATTTTCAAAATAGTAAAAGCCGCCGGAGTTTTTATAACAGCTGAGCAGCGCCGCGCCGGAGATCGGGGAACGTTAAGTATAAGAGAGAGGGCTGCTCACTTCAGTCACTCAGGGGATTAGCGGTCACCGGTGAGTCCTTCACCGGTGACCGCTAATCAGTACGCGGCACACAGACAGAGCCGCAGCATGACAATGAAGTCGGGTGAAGTTCACCCGAGTTCATTCTCATCGCGCAACTCTGTCTGCTGTCAGCCGACATGTATCAGCGACATTGTGCATCACACAAACGGACATTCCACACGGACATTCCACGTACACATACACGGGCATTTTACACACAAATACGGACATTTTACACACACACACACGGATAGCATACACCATCACACGGATTCCATACGTACCGGAGAAACGCCCCAAAAAAATGGAACACGGAACCGAAAAACGGACCGTGTCACATGTACGTTTTTGATGCGGAAGTGTGTTTTCGGCCTTAAATAAAGCTGCTTTGTTTTTCATACTTCCTGGTATTTGGCTTTAACAAAACTTTATTGTTATTCTTAGGAGTGGATTATTTGCATTTTTTTTTTGTGTTTCCCTCCACGGAAACACAAGTGCATTTTTTACTTGTGGATTTTCCACATGTAATGCAAGTCTATTGGGAAAATCTGCACAGATAACTCAATGTATCCGCAAGAGAGATTCACATGTTGCGGATTTGAACCATGCACCGCGGGTCACTTTACGCTGAGTAAAAAAGGAATTGTAAGATGCTGCTGTTTTTTAAAACAGTGTCAAAAGCTCATTGTGTGAACATAGCCTGAGTTTCTGCTCCGAAAACTCTAAAAAGACTCAGATTCGGCTCTACAGAAAAAAAAAAAAATTGGGGGAAAGAACTCTTCCAGATGTATCCATCCTTCTTTCTTTTGATGGATGGATGGGTTTGATAGCATGAAAGTGCTAGCCATTAACCCCTTCATGTTGGGACACCACCCCCTCCTACAACCCCTCTCTTGTTTGCTACTGTTGTTGTGTTTGTCTTTCAGGGGGTCCTTGTTTGCCTAATTGCCAAGTCAGACAGAAGCCCCCAATGGAGTCATGAATAGGGGCCTTGTCTGGACTTGGGTAAATAAATGTCTCTACTTTTTGCATCAGAGATCTTGAGCAGCCACTTATCTCCCTATTGGAAAACTTGATGTTTTTTGGGAGCCTGAATTGACAAGTTTATGTCACCCAACGGCTATGCGCTGCGCCGACTGAAATTTGGAAAATTATTCTGACTTGAATATATGTTGAAACAATTCCATATTTGCCTTTTTCCAACATGAAAACCAGACAATAGATTGTCCCCATGAC
Organism: Anomaloglossus baeobatrachus; assembly: GCF_048569485.1. Taxonomy (NCBI): domain Eukaryota; kingdom Metazoa; phylum Chordata; class Amphibia; order Anura; family Aromobatidae; genus Anomaloglossus; species Anomaloglossus baeobatrachus. The sequence continues at coordinate 166,685 of NW_027442145.1, read as the reverse complement.
TCAACCCACATTCAAGAGTGTTTCCTGGACATTGATAGGCCTCATTCAGATTGATTTTTGTGTTCAAGTACTATCTGTGGGTCTCACTTAAGTTAATCGTACCAGTGATAGTTTATGGGGCCATTCACATGTCTGATTTATCCGAGCATGGTAGTGCCCGCTCCTCACTAGATACGAGTACCGAGCACCTGAGCATGGTAGTGCCCGCTCATCACTAGTTCCGAGTACTGAGCACCCGAGCATGGTAGTGCTCGCTCATCACTAGTTACCAGTACTGAGCACCCGAGCATGGTAGTGCTCGCTCATCACTAGTTACCAGTACTGAGCACCCGAGCATGGTAGTGCCCGCTCATCACTAGTTCTGAGTACTGAGCACCCGAGCATGGTAGTGCCTGCTCATCACTAGTTACGAGTTCTGAGCACCCGAGCATGGTAGTGCTCGCTCATCACTAGTTCCGAGTACTGAGCACCCGAGCATGGTAGTGCCTGCTCATCACTAGTTCCGAGTACTGAGCACCCGAGCATGGTAGTGTCCGCTCATCACTAGTTACGAGTACTGAGTACCCGAGCATGGTAGTGCCCGCTCATCACTAGTTACCAGTACCAAGCACCCGAGCATGGTAGTGCTCGCTCATCACTAGTTCCGAGTACTGAGCACCCGAGCATGGTAGTGCCTGCTCATCACTAGTTCCGAGTACTGAGCACCCGAGCATGGTAGTGTCCGCTCATCACTAGTTACGAGTACCGAGCATGGTAGTGCCCGCTCATCACTAGTTCCGAGTACTGAGCACCCGAGCATGGTAGTGCCCGCTCATCACTAGTTACGAGTACTGAGCACCCGAGCATGGTAGTGCCCGCTCATCACTAGTTACGAGTACCGAGCATGGTAGTGCCCGCTCATCACTAGTTCCGAGTACTGAGCACCCGAGCATGGTAGTGCCCGCTCATCACTAGTTATGAGTACTGAGCACCTGAGCATGGTAGTGCTCGCTCATCACTAGTTACGAGTACTGAGCACCTGAGCATGGTAGTGCCCGCTCATCACTAGTTACAAGTACTGAGCACCTGAGCATGGTAGTGCTCGCTCCTCACTAGATACGAGTACCAAGCACCTGAGCATGGTAGTGCCCGCTCATCACTAATTACGAGTACCAAGCACCCGAGCATGGTAGTGCTCGCTCATCACTAGTTACGAGTACTGAGCACCTGAGCATGGTAGTGCCCGCTCATCACTAGTTACAAGCACTGAGCACCTGAGCATGGTAGTGCTCGCTCCTCACTAGATACGAGTACCAAGCACCCGAGCATGGTAGTACCCGCTCATCACTAGTTACGAGTACAGAGCACCTGAGCATGGTAGTGCTCGCTCATCACTAGTTACGAGTACAGAGCACCCGAGCATGGTAGTGCCCGCTCATCACTAGTTACCAGTACTGAGCACCCGAGCATGGTAGTGCCCGCTCATCACTAGTTACCAGTACTGAGCACCCGAGCATGATAGTGCCCGCTCATCACTAGTTACCAGTACTGAGCACCCGAGCATGGTAGTGCCCGCTCATCACTAGTTACCAGTACTGAGCACCCGAGCATGGTAGTGCCCGCTCATCACTAGTTACGAGTACTGAGCACCCGAGCATGGTAGTGCCCGCTCATCACTAGTTACCAGTACTGAGCACCCGAGCATGGTAGTGCCTGCACATCACTAGTAGAGATACAACTAATGAAAGTGACACACACACAGAAGAACTTCTCTGTTGTGTGATGGCAGCAGGAGCATCTGCAGATTTCCCACCCTTTATTCCCATATGAATTTGGATGGTCATATTGTGCAGTAAATATTCCTGATGCTTTTTCTTCTAAATTACAGTGGAGCTAACTTGGCTGCGTTTTAGTCCCCGGGGTCACATCACTTCTGACTTCTTAGCAGTCAATTAGAGCAGTCATTGATCTCATCAACACAACAAAGTGTGAACTTTTTTAATGTCTTTATCCTTAGGGATCTGCATTCTGCACTGACATCTGGGTGACATTATTAAATGGTGAATCTTGAGTCTATTACTTGACCAAAGGCCCAGATGCCGCGCTGAGGATGGTAGACTGCAAACCACATTGTTTTCTAGGTGGTAGCAGCTTGCTTGTAAAGATTTCTATCTAATGCATGCATTGTTTACTACAACCAGGTGCTTGTTAACCCCTGATAAGATCTGGTCCCTAAGGCTATGTCCGCACGTTGCGTCGGTGTACCTGCAGTTTATTCTGCACGTTTTCCTTCCCTTGGTTTTTGACCAAATGGCTTTTGACCATTTTTTAGCGCTAAAAACGCATGCGTTTTTACCGCGTTTTTGGTGCGTTTTTAGCGCTTTTTACCTGCGTTTTCACCTGCGTTTCTGCAGATGCGTTTTTGAGATCAAGACACTGAGAAATAAAGTTGAATTAGTCAAAAAGAATGAAAAAAGAGAAAAAAAGTATAAAATTAACTTTTAATAAAATTATATGGTAAATTATCAATTTTAATGTAATAATAGTGGTTATGCACATTTTAACAGAAAAATAGCTAAAGTTTATTATTTTTTTACATTTAAATTTTCGGTTATTGTGTGTGTGTAAAGGAACATTAGAACCCATTACTTTTTGGCCAGAAAAGCATGCGTTTTTGGAGCCAAAAACGCAGTTGAAAAGCAGGTAAAAAGCATGTAAAACGCAGGAATTGTGATTTTGGTTGCTTTTTGCCATTTCTCATTGACTCCAATGTTAAGGAAACGCTGCAGAAATGGCAAAAACAACTGACATGCTGCTTCTTTTTCAGCATGGTTTTTGACCACAAATATGCAAATTAAACGCTGCAGAAAAAAAAGCAAAGTGCAGACAGGATTTCTGCTTTTCCCATAGACTTTGCTGGAAAACAAAAACGCATGCCTTTTTGCCCAAAAACGCTGCTGCCAAAAACGCTGCAGAAACGCGGTAAAAAACGCAACGTGTGAACATAGCCTTAGGCCACATTCCCACATAGTGAAATACAGCAAATTTTCCGCTACATATCACTCGGCGGAAAATCCGCTGTTTTAGGCTATGTGTATGTTTTAGGCTATGTGTATGTTTTAGGCTATGTGTATGTTTTAGGCAATGTGTATGTTTTAGGCTATGTGTATGTTTTAGGCTATGTGTATGTTTTAGGCTATGTGTATGTTTTAGGCTATGTGCGCACGCTGAGGGCCTTATCCTCCAGCATAGTGGCTGAGATTTTGAGAAATCTCATTTTCCCGCTGCACAAAATATCCACAGTGTAAATTGACAAAATTTGTGGATATGAGATCCATAGCATGTCAATATATGCTGCAGATATTAGTGAAAATGTACTGGTCCCCTCCCCCCGTACTTTTTTGCAATGATTATAGTGATGCAGGAGGTCCACAGTAATACATTTTGTAGGAACATATTTTCGGTTAGTGGACTATCTATGTGCACAGGGGACGGCATACACGCAGCACACTGTCCAACGTAATGTAATGTTTAAAGGGAATCTGTTAGCAGGTTTTTGTTGTGTAATCTGAGATCAGCATGATGTAGGGGCTGAAAGCCTGATTTCAGTGTTGTGTCACTTACTGAGCCCCGTCAGAGAAGAAGATGACTTGAACTCTAGCGCCACCTAGTGGAAGTAGCAATCCTAAAAGTAGGGCTGATCGAATCCGCCAATCCGGAAACGGCGGATCCCTGCTGGATGGAACAAAAAATCCGGATTCCGGTGCCCATATAAGTCTATGGGGACCAGAATCCGGAGACTAAAAACGTTGTGGAACAGATACGGGGGTAGGAGCGTGCGCAGTGTACTCACCCAAGGTGGTGTCATGGGCGCAAACTCCTTCCGGGTCACGCTTTTCCCTTCAGGGGCCGACAATTCAATATTCATTGTTTTGCCCACCCACCGGCGCGTGTAATTGGTTGCAGCTAGATGCACCCCCCCACCCTGAGTGTCAGCGTGTCAGTTGACTGCAACCAATTACAGGCGGCAGGACGGCCGGTGGGCGGGGAAAGCCGTGCAAGTGTCTGCGGGTCAGTATGGAGAACGTGCATGTAGACAGAAACACATGCACGCTCCTGTCAGAAGTGCGCGGCTGTGCCGGTGATGCAACTTTTTTTTTTCCATTATTATTATTTAAATAAATAATATAAATAAAACGACTTGCGGTCCCCCCTAATCTTCATCCTCAGCCATGATAAAGCCGGCTGGGGGCTGGCAGTCTCAGCCCGCAGCAGCGCGGATCCAGACTTTTACAGGATCCGCTCAGCCTTACCTAAAAGTCAATATCGGCCCTTTAAATCAATAAGGGCTGGATGTGCAGTACCTGGCCGCAGCCGCTATCAGAAGATGGAGGAGTTCCAGAACTGAGCATTTCCGGCTGTCTGCCGCCACCAGAAAATAGGATTAGCCATAAAAAAAGCAACATGAACAATATAATTTTCAGCCAAAAGCAAATGGTATGCAAGTAAGGCAGCTCCATCCTTTTAGATGTAAAATATGATGATTTGATCTAACGCCAATAAAATGATACAGGTCATAGATATAAAGTTTTAGGCATAATCACACCAAAATCTACTGTGGAATAAGTTTATATTATTATATATTTATAGATATTTTTTTTTCATAGCTATACAGATAAATACATAATAAAATTTAATAGCAGTCACCAGTAGGTGGCGCTCAATGCATACAGATATATTAGAGAAGTATTAATGGGTGGGGAGTGATCCCCTACACTAGTGTCTGTCTATGTGTGCAGGCTAATTATTATTATTATTAATAATATTATTATTAATAATAATACATATTATTATTATTACTGCTATTTTTTCCAATACTTTTGGCCTCAAATTACTTTTTTTTTTTCAGTAACGCAATATTTCCAAAGGTTTTTAGGAAATAATAGTAAGATTGTGTCTTTTTTTTTGTATCACATTTGACGCACCGGTATCAGTTATTGTTGCAGCCTCTTCATATAAACTACAAGCTCGTTGTTGGCTTGCTGCGATGTTCACTAATCTGGAGCATCAGTTGCCATGGTAACCGCATTATTCTTAAACTCTTGATACATTTATTCTAGTTGTAAAACAGCTTTCAAAGCTTGGCCTCGGTGCGGTTATTCTGTGCATTTCCACATTAACCCCTTATAAATAAACCTATTTCTGCTGTTTTCAAGCCTCCAATGCTCCGCAAGACAAAACTCTTACTTTTTCTATATAAACATTATGTTTATTATTATTGACAATTTTAACAATAAGAATAGGTGATCAATATCAAAGTCCTGAGAATTAATCATCCAGGATTTGCAAAACTGGTGCTAATCAATGCCAGTTTCATGCCAATTTTTGCAACATTACCAGTGCATAAAGTGTTACGTCCCCACCGGAGTCCGCTCCAGCGACTTCTGCTTCGATCTCAAGACAAGGCCATGTTTCTGCCGTGGATAGTGCTGGTGGTAGGAGAGGAGTCAATGCCAGCAGCATTGGTCGGTGCAGGCTCCGCTCATACACTGAGCTGGGTTATCTTGGGATCTGCAGTACCACTGGCTGACTGTAGGTGGCGTGTGTCTTCTAGCTGAAGTTACCATCATTCAGCTACAACCAATGGGAAGACACCACACTCTTCTTATTTCCCCTCCTGTCTGCTGACCACTGCCAGATATAGTTCTGCATCCCTGGTTCCTGTCCCGCCCTGTTCTGTTTAGTGATTCTGGTGTTCTGACTTCTGCTTGTTTTCTGACTACCCTTCTGCCTGCTGTTTATGTACCTCGCTGCCCAATCCGGATTTGACCTCTGCTACGTTTTCTGATTACGTCCTTGCCTGCCTGATTCTGTCCCTGTTCTGCAATTCTGGCTACTACTCTCCGGACTGCAGCCTTCCACAGGTAGTGATCTCCAGGGCCCTGTGTAATTCCAAATCCTTGTATAGGGGTTAAAGGGTTTCAGGGTTCTGGGGGTCCTGCTTGGTGAGTGGCTTCCCTCTAGGCTGTCCATTACAGCCCTTCTGAGTCTGTGGATCCAGACATGCGTTACATAAAGGGATTCCCACCAGTAGAGTATATGTACGGCGCAGGGTGGGAAATGGTTAATGTAAAATTGGGCTCTTTTGACAATGCAGAACATGAATACATTTCTCCGGTAGTATCTGAATTCATTGACACTATTTGTATGGATGATGATGCTGCCAGCGTCGTCTCTGATCACCGCCAGCGCAGTAAATAATTAACTCTGGGGGAACAGAAAAAAATAACAGAAATTATTTATCTCAAGCTTCAATGTGCGCGGAATACATTATAAGCAATCAGGAAAACATTAGAATGCACGGAGTCTCCGGATTTACACATTCATGATTTACTCATCCAGAAAACAACATCAATCTGCAGAAATGTAAGTGGACCATAAGCGGGATAATTGTGCCTGATCTGTCCAACACTGGCATAAAAAAAAAAAAAAAGGATGGAAAGATATTTGCATCATTCAGGATTATTTCTCACGTGGGAACTCATTTCCACTGTTTGCATGACATTAGGTGCGTTGCGTCTCTTGCATTTTCTTTATTATAGCTGATTAAACCTGATAATTGTAGCATTTAATTAGAAATGCGAAGGGAAAAGTCTCCGGTCGTTCTGACCTTGAAACCTTCCAGAAGCTCCTTGTGCAATAGACTGCACCTCTCTGAAAGAAGTAGATCTCGCATGATAAGACATATTAGTTCTCACATGGCCAATTTCCTCGCCAACCGGTCACCCACAGACTCCTGCCTTAGCCTCTCCCATCTCTTCTGGCTGCCAATCACAAAGAGAACATTTTCCTTTTCTTCTCACTGATATTGTCTTTGCACAGTATAAAATATAATCTGATATCAATGAGCGGATATTTTTATACAAATCCACATTAAATTTAGAAATTTAGTGACATGTTGTGCTGCACCGTATTCCAGGTAGTCTTCCCACCATCTGGAAAGGACTCTTTTAATGCAAATGTGCCTAAAACCTGCCTCCATTTTTTTAGGGGGCTGTTGGCCACTATATATTACTGTGATGTGGTTTTCGTGCGTTTTTCTGCCAGAAGATGCAGATTTGGTGCAGAAATTTCTGTAACCAAATACTCAACATGTGCAAATAGTCTTAGCCGGTAATCTGGTATTGCGTTCACTTCCAGTGAGGTCATTGAGTTCACCTGAGTTGCGTTCACCTGATTTGTGTTCACCTGAGGTCCCAGCTGGGGTACTTTGGGAATAGCCAATTGTGACCTCAGGTGAACTCACTGATGTTACCACTCTCACAGTTGCGGCTCCATCTCTGTGTCCTGGAGGCAGTAGTGATTGGTCACGTTTTCTAATGGTAATTATTCTAATTTGCAGAGATAATGACTTTGAGTTTTTATTGGCTGTAAACCATAATCAGCAACATTAACAGAAATAAACACTTTAAGGCCTCTTTCACATGTCAATATTTTGCATCAGTGTTTCATCAGTGTGTCATCAGTATTTGGATGCCAAAACCAGGAGTGTCTCCAAAACACAGAACACGTGTCAGTCTTTCAATTATAGTTGTTCTAGTAAGTTCCACTCCTGGTTTTGGCATCCAAATACTGATGACACACTGACGAAACACTGATGCAAAATACTGACGTGTGAAAGAGGCCTAAGGGTAAGTTCACACAGTGCGTTTTTCGCTGCGTTTTTGCACCGTTTTTTGGGTGCGTTTTTGGCCTCAAAACTGCATGACTTTGCTTCCCCAGCAAAGTCTATGAGTTTTCATTTTTGCTGTCCGCACACAACTTTTTTTTTAAGCTGCGTTTTTGAGCTTAAAAAAAAAATGGACATGTCAATTCTTTCCTGCGTTTTGGAAAAATGCAGAAAAACGCAGAGATCAAAAACGCAGCAAAATGCAGCCAAAAATGCACCAAATCACGGAAAAACGCATGCGTTTTTTGCCGCAGGTGCGTTTTTGTGCATTTTTAGCGGCCAAAAACGCACAAAAACGCAGCATCAAAAAAACAGCGTGTGCACATAGCCTAAATAGGTCCTTCTGTGTGCAATGACTCTATATAATATATAGGAATAGATCCCTCTGTGTGTAATGACTCTATATAATATATAGGAATAGATCCCTCTGTGCATAATGACTTTATATAATATATAGGAAAAGATCCCTCTGTGTGTAATGACTCTATATAATATATAGGAATAGATCCCTCTGTGTGTAATGACTCTATATAATATATAGGAATAGATCCCTCTGTGTGTAATGACTCTATATAATATATAGGAATAGATCCCTCTGTGTGTAATGACTCTATATAATATATAGGAATAGATCCCTCTGTGTGTAATGACTCTATATAATATATAGGAATAGATCCCTCTGTGTATAATGACTTTATATAATATATAGGAACAGATCCCTCTGTGTGCAATGACTCTATATAATATATAGGAATAGATCCCTCTGTGTGCAATGACTCTATATAATATATAGGAATAGATCACTCTGTGTGTAATGACTCTATATAATATATAGGAATCGATCCCTCTGTGTGCAATGACCCTATATAATATATAGGAATAGATCCCTCTGTGTGTAATAACTCTATATAATATATAGGAATAGATCCCTCTGTGTGTAATGACTCTATATAATATATAGGAATAGATCCCTCTGTGTGCAATGACTCTATATAATATATAGGAAGAGATCCCTCTGTGTGCAATGACTCTATATAATATATAGGAATAGATCCCTCTGAGTGCAATGACTCTATATAATATATGCGTTTCCCTTTTTGCATTGAATTATTGAAATAAATTACCTTTTTGATGATATTCTAATTTATTGAGATGTGATTGTATTCCATTTCACAAGAGATTATCTGAAAACATGACCGGCTTAATGTCAAGGTATCAGGCTGAAAAATAATATCAGGGGTCCGTGTCAGTATTTTTTGGATGACAAAATGAAGGGAACACAGGGGTGAAATATTCACACATTAACATGCGTTGTCATAAATCACAGACGTCACTGATGCAAATTGATTCCTTTTACCAGACGGTGATTTCTGGTCCCGCAGAATCTATCAGTGTTTCTATTAACATGCAGAATCCCATTGATGTAGTACCACTGAATGGATTTTGTGCCAGAGGGCACCCGCTCGCCCCCCACTCCAGCCCAGAAAATAATTAAATCCCAAACCATAACTCAAGCCCAGATTATTCATGTAGAGAACATGAAGGGCCGTGTCAGGAGCTCGCAATCAATGCCGGCGCAGTTTACATTCATTACAATTATTGTCCGAAGGTAAATTATCAATTTGTCAGCGACTCGGGAGCCGCAAACAGCGGGAATAATGGCAGAACGAGGTCGCGAGAGGTAAAACGTGTAATTTGGTTGCATTTATTAAATGCGATGTATTCAATGTGATAATAATTACACTCATTTTGCACTGAGCGGTAAATGTACTTTATATTGGACTTTTATTGGATTTAGAGCATCAGATCAATCTGCCCGATGCCCTATAATCCATGATTCCTTCATAAAATAGAAATTTACCCCATACTTACTGTATATTTTTTTTTTCATTTTTATTTTTTGCTATCACAATAGATTTAAAATGCTGTTAATATTAAATTAGTCTTTTTTTAATTATTATTTTTAATGTACACTAATGCACATTTAATCACTGTGTTCTGGTAATGAGCCTGTAAATAGAATTGCTGTGGATTTGCATTAGAAAAATCTGCAGAGCAATATGGTGGCAGACAGGCAGATGGGATCCCGGTATAAAAACCTAATGTGTCGACCATAAAGATAACGTGTTTAACTATTGTTAAAACAAGCTTTTTTTATTAGTGGGTTTTGTTTTTCTATATTATCTACATCACTTTATAGAAATCTGAAACCTTGGAATTATCACACTGGTCACTAGGTCTTATACTTTAGGCTAATATTCTCTGTTCTATACAGATTTTTCAGCAGGCGCTTTATCATCAATGACAGTATTACAATGACTAATAAGACTTCTATATACAGTAGATATCATAGGATCTGCAATTCACAATAGCCGATGTCACAGTTCACCTTCTCCTCCTCCTGTACAATGACTGATAACACCTCTATATACAGTAGATAACACAGGTTCCACCATTCACAATGGGTGATGTCACAGCTCACCTCCTCTTGTACAATGACTAATAACACTTCTATATACAGTAGATAACAGAGGATTCACCATTCACAATAAGTGATGTCACAGCTCACCTCCTCTTGTACAATGGCTAATAACACCTCTATATACAGTAGATAACACAGGATTCACCATTCACTATAGGTGATGTCACAGCTCACCTCCTCCTGTACAATGATAACACTTCTATATACAGTAGATACCACAGGATTCCCTATTCACAATAGGTGATGTCACAGCTCACCTCCTCATGTACAATGGCTAATAACACTTCTATATATAGGAGATAACATAGGATTCACCATTCACAATAGGAGTTGTCACAGCTCACCTCCTCCCCCTCCTGTACAATGACTGATAACACCTCTATATACAGGAGATAACACAGGACCCACCACTATAGGTGATGTTATAGCTCACCTCCTCTTTTCACAGTGACTTTTGCTCAGATCAGCCCATTCCCAGTATATTCTTTTATACAGGCAAGTAGGTCTGAATCAGTATGTTGATGCAAATGTCTATAGGAAGAACAAGTTTAATATTCAACTTAGTGATTAGTATGAAAACTGCTACTTTATTTTTAGTGATACGAAAAATAAAAATTCTCAATTTTTTTTATATTAACATAAAAACCTGATTCCCAATAGGTGATGTCACAGCTCACCTCCTCCTCCTGTATATTGACACCTCTATATACAGTAGATAACACAGGATTCACCACTATAGGTGATGTCACAGCTCGCCTCCTCCTCTTCCTGCGCAATGGCTGATAACACCTATATACAGTAGATAACACAGGGTCCACCATTCACAATAGGTGATGTCACAGCTCACCTCCCCTTCCTCCTGTACAATGACTAATAACACCTCTATATACAGTTGATAACACAGGGCTCACCATTCACAATAGGTGATGTCACAGCTCACCTCCTCTTCCTCCTGTACAATGACTGATAACACCTCTATGTACAGTAGATAACACAGAGCCCACCATTCACAATAGGTGATGTAACAGCTCACCTCCTCTTCCTCCTGTACTATGACTGATAACACCTCTATGTACAGTAGATAACACAGAGCCCACCATTCACAATAGATGATGTCACAGCTCACCTCCTCTTCCTCCTGTACAATGACTGATAACACCTCTATATACAGTTGATAACACAGGGCTCACCATTCACAATAGATGATGTCACAGCTCACCTCCTCTTCCTCCTGTACAATGACTGATAACACCTCTATGTACAGTAGATAACACAGGGCCCACCATTCACAATAGGTGATGTCACAGCTCACCTCCTCTTCCTCCTGTACAATGACTGATAACACCTCTATGTACAGTAGATAACACAGGGCCCACCATTCACAATAGGTGATGTCACAGCTCACCTCCTCTTCCTCCTGTACAATGACTGACAACACAGGGCCCACCATTCACAATAGGTGATGTCACAGCTCACCTCCTCTTCCTCCTGTACAATGACTGATAACACCTCTATGTACAGTAGATAACACAGGGCCCACCATTCACAATAGGTTAGTCTGTTTCTGCTAATGTCCATAGAAGAACAAGTCTAATATTCAGTCCAGTGGTTAGTATGAAAACGGCCATTTTATTTTTAGTTATATGAAAAAGAAAAATTCTTATTTTTTTATTTCAACATAAAAACCTGATCTAACAATAGATCACTTTATGATGGCACGTTAGCTTTAAAATGTTGTTTTGGCTTTCCTTTTGGATTTCACACCCTTTAAAGGGAACCTGTCAGGTCTAATATGCACCTGGAACCTCGAGCAGTTCTGGGTACATATTGCTAATCCCTGCCTACCTGTCCCTGTATACACTGGCATAGATAAAGGGATCTTTAGCAAAAGTATTTCCAAAGATCTTTTACCGTATGCTAATGAGCGCAGGGACTAGTCCCCTGATCGTTAGTTCCCCGGCCAGTCGCCCCCATTACCATGTTAGTACGCCCCTGTGGGCGATAGTGTATATAAATAAACATCAAGGTACTTAGTAAACACTATTTTTTTTATCAAAAAAGCGCAAGTCACCCTAAGGCGACAAGATGTATCCAAATCGGAATGGTACCTAACACTCTAATTGTAAAACCTCACCATAACATGTTTTAATATTACTGTCCTGATTTGGGTACATCTTGTCACGGCGGGATGACTTTACGCTTTTTTTTTTTTTCAATCAAAAATAGTGTTTATTATATACCCTATGTTTATTTATATATTTATTTATTTATATACAGTATTGCTTTTTATTTACTTAAAGCAGGATATTGTAAATATTATTTTTTTTCAGTTTTATTTGCATAGGTAGCCTGATACAATTCTCCGTAGCCGTACCCCAGGCGAGGGTGGGTGGATTTTTTTCCTTTGAAGAAGACTTCTCAATGAAGGTAAAGGAGAAGAGCCTGATTGTAGTGACCACTAAATGATAGTTTCTGCCCCTGGGCTTTCTACCTGTTATAAACCAGCTAAGGCTGGGTTCACATTATGTGTCTGGCTATATGGTTGTCTCTCTTGGAGCTTCCGTATGAATCCCTACAAAACAGGTTTCAGACAAAACCATTGTCGGTGCCATTCTCTATAAAGAGACGGACGGAGTCGCTCTGTACTCCAGATGACCTCGATCTGGCAGTGTCCGTCTTTTTAGGAGAGCACATAAACTCGGCTGCCTCATTATAGTGAATAGATCCTTCTGCGGTTTCTGTCCGAATCTCATTTTTCAGGACTACAGATGGAAGCCCTGATGAAGACACCAACATGTGGCAGAAACAAAGTCTAAGGGGTACTTCGCACACTACGACATCGTAAGCCGATGCTTGCGATGCCGAGCACGATAGTACCCGCCCCCGTCGCAGCAGCGATATCTTGTGATCGCTGCCGTAGCGAACATTATCGCTACGGCAGCTTCACACGCACTCACCTGCCCTGCGACGTCGCTCTGGCCGGCGACCCGCCTCCTTCCTAAGGGGGCGGGTCGTGCGGCGTCACAGCGACGTCACGCGGCAGGCGTCCAATAGAAGCAGAGGGGCGAAGATGAGCGGGACGTAACATCCCGCCCACCTCCTTCCTTCCGCATAGCCGGTGGACGCAGGTAAGGAGATGTTCGTCGTTCCTGCGGTGTCACACATAGCGATGTGTGCTGCTGCAGGAACGACGAACAACATCGTACCTGCAGCAACAACGACATTTTGAAAAGGAGCGACGTGTCAACGATCATCGATTTTGAACGATTTTGCTATCGTTGATCGTCGCTCCTTGGTGTCACACGCTGCGATGTCGCTACCGGATGTGCATCACTAACAACGTGACCCTGACGATATATCGTTAGCGATGTCGCAGCATGTAAAGCACCCTTTAGTTTTACAGAACAACCCCCCATATGTAGATATTTAGTATTCTGTTTTTGCTATATGGGCCAATTTTATGTACTTCTGTTTTGTGTCCACCCCGGAGTTAAACAAACTTTCTCTAAATGATTTTTCCTACATAAAAGCCTTCTCCTATTCCAATCTTTCTAGATCATGACTTGCATTCCAAGAAAACAATGAAGACTGATGTAGCGCCCCTGAAGCCATCAGGGTGCTACAAGGTTCTGCATCCCCATCAGGATGCAGAGCCAACCCCTAGGGCCCTGGAAGACCAGTGCCGGTCAAACACAAAAACGCCAGGTAATCCCAGTTTTCCCCATCAATCCCCCATACAATGGTGCAAAGCTAGGGTTGGGCCAATGGATGGCCGCCTAGAGGTGGAGCCAATCCAGTCCACTAGTTGACCAGGTGGGATGGGCAAACGGGGGACAGTCAGTACAGAGGGGTTGAGGAGTGAAGGTGGACGTGAGGAGACGCACTGACAAGGAGTTGACAGTAACCTGGTGCCCAGGAGGGTAGTTGCCGGTGGAGTAAGGTGGAGTACCCCAGAACTACGCACCAATGGGGTACAGGACAGGCATAAAGCTCCAGGCAGACCTGTTAACACCTGCCCAGCGAGGGGACCATCAAGGACTTCGCTGACCCTAAAAATCCGAAACTCAGTAGCAAAGAGAGGGTCGGGGACAGGACCAGAGACTCAAACCCCACAGGGTTCATGCTACCGTCATACGGACAGCAGTGCAAAGAAACACCACCAGATGGGGACCCCCAGTTGCTCTATGCCATGGGGACCACCCAACCAGAGACAGGTGCAGGGGAAGAAGGTACCAGATTACTACACTGGCACTGGGACAAAGGGGACCTGAAGGTGAAACAGCCGGCCTTGGGTGACCAGTTACCATCAGAAAGTGAGTAAAGAACCAATTGCACTGAACCCCTTGTGTGGACTACCTTCTTCCAACACCCTTCATTACACCTACCCTCTGGGGCCCGGCCCTGCTTGCGGAGGGCTTAACATCCAGGCTGCCATTAACACCAGCCCCAGTAGTGGACATCGTGCAGCAGCGGCTCCATCCACATAGCCGCAACACCGCAAGTGGCGTCACGTATGAACACTAATCTAATCCCCTGCAAATATATCCCCATTACAAAAAGGGCCCAGGGCACGGAACCAGGCAACGGCCGCCAAAGTGACATTCCCAAGACATACACCGCCCAGAACCGAGTACCCCATATCCCTGGGCGTGACACTGACATACTGTATATACACCATACAGTCTCCATTGCAATGCAAGAGAACTATGAGCATACACATTAATATCAGCAGACATCTCTTTCACTGCCCCTCTAGTTTAGTTTGCAACAATGTATCAGTGTGAGTTTACTGTATAAGGTTTATTATCTCACTGTTTAAACTTTTTTCTGCAATTAAGAAAATACAGCCTTTGGATGTAAAGAAAAATATTCCCAATTCAATTGTAAGAAGCTGTTATCTTGAAAATAAATAATTGAATTAAAGAACATGTAAGAAATGTTAAGAACTTTTCATTATGTGATCAATTTACATAAAACCAATTTAAAGACACAAGAGGCAAACTCACATATCAAGTAATAGTACTTAATCTAGCATTAGGGGCTCTTTCACAGATAGGCTTTCTTTTCAGCGTTTTAATGTCTTTTCTAAATGATCAGGAATGTAAACTTGTAGGGATATTCCACAGAAAAACATGTTACAGGAGTTTCCCAGAATTAAGGAAAAACATCTGTTCTCCTTACCCGCTCCTTGCACCATGCATTCTATTACGGCTTCATTTTAATAAATGCTGGACAATCTAAGCATTGATACATCATTTAAATTCCATTTTGGGTTTAGGAGTCCGATGGGAGGGCCTAATGACTTACGCTTTTGGCTCTAAACTCGCCGAGTGTCATCCCGACATCTGACGCTGTTCACACTGCAGCGTCTGACACTCCTCTCTATGCCTCCTTTGTGCTGCATGTGAGTAAGGTCAGAGTCACACTTGCGAGAGATTCATGCGAGTCTCGCATTGCATCACCCGGTATGGCCGCACACTCTCTGGACATGAGCGTCTCACCTGCATAGAAATACATGCAGCGGACCTGCTCCTGTCAGGAGAGTGTGTGGCCGTGTCGGGTGATGCAATGCGAGACTCGCGTGAATCTCTCGCAAGTGTGACTCTAGCCATACACAGATAGGCTCAGGCATCGACCTGCTGTGTTCTCATTAGTGATCGGACTTGTAGGAGTTAATTTCTGCTCTCCTGCTGATTACCTCTTGGATCACATGTTGTGGGAGACCTATCACAGTCACTCCCCGCGTTTTTAAAGGTGGAGGAACCTGTCTTCCCATGCTGAATATAGCTGTAGCTACACCGGTCCGTGTGCTGTTGTAGCCCAGTCCTGCTGGTGACTGTATTGTTTTGTGCCTGGAGTTGTTATGGAATTCTCTCATCATCTTGTTGTTTCCTCCCTGCTCTTATTTTCCTCCTTATCGCTTGTTGTCTGATACCTATGTGTGATCGAGTTTTAGTTTCCCCTGTTTGTCCTTACCTGTGGATTCTGCCACTCTTATTCCGGCCCTCCCCTTGGTTTGGGGAAAGGGGGTATTAGATCAGGACTGTACAGGAGCAGGGTCACGAAAGCGGCCCAGACATCTTCACCATCAGACGTATCTCTGGGATCAGGGACAGCTAGCGCCCCCCTAGCCCCAGGGCCAGTTTAGGAGCCCTGTTCCCTGGTTATCCCATCATACCCTGTGATATCTAATCAGTGATTGACACCTTTCCCTGTATAACTGTGACAATCACTGATTAGGGCCTGATTGGAAACACTGACTTTAAAATTTGCTACACTGTTTCTAGTCCTGGGAGATTTCAAATATATTACATTTCTGTGCTAAAAGTATAAGACTTTCTGGATTATCAAATACTGATTTCTCTGTACATAGTACACCAGCAGACCTGTATACCCTGTATACAATCTATTATGTAACATTGTATCCCATATTCCACCCTCATAATCACACAGCTTCTCCTCTACAGCGAGCCAAGCGCGGTTTGTCCATTTTCTTAGCTTGTGTCCTAAGGGAATATCTTTAATATTTTGACCTGAGCGAATGATTCATTTAAAGTCTTAGTTTTCCTCTACTGGAAAGTATTTATTCCTGAAAACTGTAACATCCCAATTTATAAAGCAAACGAGACTCCTGGGCCCACTTGACATAGAAAATTGGCAGAGCGAAGAAGTAACGATCAGGAATGTTCTTTGATGTGGAAAAGAAAATTAAGGTTTTCTTCAAAGCTAATATTTCAGTCCGGGCAAAGCTGGTTTATTTTGTTCCTGCTGTTTCTTGGACAATTATATTACAGATTCAATCCCACTGCAGTGTTAATGGCCGTACATTGAGCACTGGTGGCCGAACATTGAGAACTGGTGGCCAAACATTGAGAACTGGTGGCCAAACATTGAGAACTGGTGGCCAAACATTGAGAACTGGTGGCCAAACATTGAGAACTGGTGGCCAAACATTGAGAACTGGTGGCCAAACATTGAGAACTGGTGGCCAAACATTGAGAACTGGTGGCCAAACATTGAGAACTGGTGGCCAAACATTGAGAACTGGTGGCCAAACATTGAGAACTGGTGGCCAAACATTGAGAACTGGTGGCCAAACATTGAGAACTGGTGGCCAAACATTGAGAACTGGTGGCCAAACATTGAGAACTGGTGGCCAAACATTGAGAACTGGTGGCCAAACATTGAGAACTGGTGGCCAAACATTGAGAACTGGTGGCCAAACATTGAGAACTGGTGGCCAAACATTGAGAACTGGTGGCCAAACATTGAGAACTGGTGGCCAAACATTGAGAACTGGTGGCCAAACATTGAGAACTGGTGGCCAAACATTGAGAACTGGTGGCCAAACATTGAGAACTGGTGGCCAAACATTGAGAACTGGTGGCCAAACATTGAGAACTGGTGGCCAAACATTGAGAACTGGTGGCCAAACATTGAGAACTGGTGGCCAAACATTGAGCACTGGTGGCCGTACATTGAGAACCGGTGGCCGTACATTGAGCACCGGTGGCCGTACATTGAGCACCGGTGGCCGTACATTGAGCACCGGTGGCCGTACATTGAGCACTGGAGGCTGTTTTGGGAATCTTCATATTACAGGCTCAGTGTACAGTAAGATTCTTCAAGGAGCCCCGTGCACTATCTCATCAGATGTGACCACACAGAGTAGCGCTCTGCATTATTAATGATCCCCTCCTCTCTGGGACCCTTTCCTATTACCGCTGTGCAGCCCCTTATGCCATCACCGCCTCCAATCAATTTCATGAGGCCATTTGGAGAGAGATAATGTAACCCTGAGGGACCCCCATCCGTGCCACTCCTCACCCCTATGGACGTTACTTCACACTATTTCCTGGATTCCAGAGCTGTCAAGGATGGGATTACATGTCCTGATGATGGAAAGTCTCCTTCCGGTTTGGATCCCCCCTCTCCATTATTTGTAGTTTTGCAAGGACCCATCTGCGGCGTCGCCAAATGTGTCTCTTTAGGTCTGAGATTAAATCCAATAATGATCTACAATCCACTATCTGTCTCTTCATATTTGGAAAAGCTTATTAATGGGGTGAATCCCCCGGCCTCGTCCGCACGTTCCCAAACCTCATCAATATTACCAAGACAACCTCTACAATATAATGATTTATTAGGGAATATGAATAAGAAAAACAAAAGGAGCGCACCCACATATTAATATAATTAGGGTATCAAGGGGGTGCTATCTGGTGCGGTAAATTATGATGAGAAAAAGGAGAAGAAGGCAACCGCACATGAATCAAATGCACACCGATAGTATAAAATATATAATTTGCCTTTATTGTATATCAATATTTAAAACCATTTAAAACCAGAGATACAAAAGTGAACATGCAAACAAGAGGTGAGGTCGGTTCACCCTGGGCAACTAATAAAAATAACAGCATTACATAGGAGATGGTAAAGATAAATACATAAATAACCAAAATTTAGATGCTGTAAATGATGCCAAATAGAAATGCTGAAATGTACCCAATGTTTGATCTGGACCCACACAAGCAGCAACAACGTCTCTAAGGCTATGTGCGCACGTTGCGTCGGTGTACCTGCAGTTTATTCTGCACGTTTTCCTTCCCTTGGTTTTTGACCAAATGGCTTTTGACAATTTTTTAGCGCTAAAAACGCATGCGTTTTTACCGCGTTTTTAGTGCGTTTTTAGCGCTTTTTACCTGCGTTTTCACATGCGTTTCTGCAGATGCGTTTTTGAGATCAAGACACTGAGAAATAAAGTTGTATTAGTCAAAAAGAATGAAAAAAGAGAAAAAAAGTATAAAATTAACTTTTAATAAAATTATATGGGAAATTATCAATTTTAATGTAATAATAGTGGTTATGCACATTTTAACAGAAAAATAGCTAAAGTTTATTATTTTTTAACATTTAAATTTTCGGTTATTGTGTGTGTGTAAAGGAACATTAGAACCCATTAATTTTTGGCCAGAAAAGCATGCGTTTTTGGAGCCAAAAACGCAGTTGAAAAGCAGGTAAAAAGCATGAAAAACGCAGGAATTGTGATTTTGGTTGCGTTTTGCCATTTCTCATTGACTCCAATGTTAAGGAAACGCTGCAGAAATGGCAAAAACAACTGACATGCTGCTTCTTTTTCAGCATGGTTTTTGACCACAAATATGCAAATTAAACGCTGCTGAACAAAAAGCAAAGTGCAGACAGGATTTCTGCTTTTCCCATAGACTTTGCTGGAAATCAAAAACGCATGCGTTTTTGCGCAAAAACGCTGCTGCCAAAAACGCTGCAGAAATGCGGTAAAAAACGCAACGTGCAAACATAGCCTTAGATGAACGTCTGTAACATATCCCTATAAGATATACAGTCATAAAGAGGGAAAGGGTTACCTACAAATGCATTGGATATAACGATTATATAGAAGGACAATCACAGGACATAAGAATAAGTTCCCGATCTTAAATATCCTAAGCATGTACATAAACCATGGACGTTTGAGCACATATCCAGTAACAATACAGAACCTCCCAGGGGGTTTGTTAATAGTGCATGCTGCAGCTAAAGTCTAATGCACAGGAAAAAAAAAAAAAAAAAAAAAAAAAGCCGGTTAAACCGATAAGTGCATGTGATCTGATAGTCAGGAGAGACCAGACCAGTAATGGGGAGTCAAACATGAATATAAAGCGGCAATATACCCAGGGTTAGCAGGCCAACGCGTGTCGCCTCCTGAGCGGCTTCCTTAGGGCAAGTGCAGAGGTATACAACAGAGCGGCATATAAGTATGCTTGGTAATTAACAAGAGTACACAAACCTGTGAGAGTCAGAGTGTATTGTTTGAGCAGCACCGTGTTAACACATGCATGGTGGGATACTACGGCGAGGTGGAGCAGACAAAAAGGCATACATAGCAAAGCGTTACAAAAGGAGAACTGCCATCCGATGCTGCTGCGGCGGAGCGCAACCCCGCATCCACTCTGCAGTGGTTAGAGTAGATCTAAAACACACTATATATGCAGTGAGAAGTGTTTTAAGAATCCACACCAGCACAAATCCACATCGGTAAGCCATAGATAAGAAGACATGTGTAAATACAATATGTCAGTTTGGTGTTTATCAAAGGTACAAAACTGGGCATTTTATTGACACACATGCATACCTGTGCATGTATCCGTGCATTTGTACAGGTGCACAGACACATACCTACGTACACACATATCTACACACACGCGCACAATAGTCGCGTGTGTATGATCATGTGTGCACATATACATAAGCCCGGGCTCCATTCATACCTACAGAGAGATGTACCTGAATAATTATATATATACACATATAGGCACAGCCTAGAATAAAGGCACCATATTTCATATCATAACCCACATTTGGCGTTTGTATAATGACATTACCCTATAGATCTCATTCCTAAAACCAACATGTAGGGGTTTGGAAATACGGTTATCCCAAGAGGTAGTATGTCCATTTCTATAGGGTATCAGGGCGGATCACAGATAAAGTCCCAAAACCATTGTAAAAGTGATGATGAAAAAATATTATTCTCGATGTTCCATGCTGATCCGCATTGGGAATGAAGAGTAGACAAGTAGCTCCACCTTGACCTCAGACATATGGATAATTCAGATACAGGCGACGGTCCCAATCAACTGTCATGATGTCGAAATATGTTACAGGAGCCATATAGATACTGCAAGAAAAAAGGAAGGAATAAAGAAAAAATGTATATATAAAATAAAATAGGACCCCGAATCAGCCCAAAAAGCCGGTGAAGAGTAGCTCCTCGTTCAGTCCCATGGGCGTTACTGAGTGTAGATTGTAGATCCAACGGGACTCATTTTGCAGTAACCACTTTGAACAAGAACCCCCTCTGGCATTGCCAAAGAATTTTTGCAAGCCAGTGACCCTCGTGCCACGTGGATTGCCATGATGTTTGGACAAAAAATGCGAGGCCACAGAAGTCAAAGTTTTACCTTTACGGATATCAGAAGCCGCCAGGTTGATTGTAGAAAAGTGCTTCTGGATGCGTTTGCGGAGCTCTTGAGTAGTTTGTCCGACGTAGACCTTTTTGCAGGGACAGACAATGCAATAAATTACATTCCTGGATTTGCAGTTTATGTAGGTCCTAAGATGATGGTCGGTCGAATCCTGTGGGTTACGAAATGTGTCACGTGTCGCATGCATATATTCACATATATTGCATTCCCCACATGGGAAAGAGCCCCTTAAAGTAATGCCCCGTTGCAGCTTGGTAGAGGGTCTGGTAAAATGGCTACGAGTCAGTAGATCTCTCAAGTTGGGGGCCCGGCGGGCCGTTAAGAGAGGATATGGAGCCACCACCATAGAGGTCTGTGAGTCAGAGGTGAGGATAGGCCAATGTGTCTGTAAAATATCCCTTACCTTGTGCCAGCTGTTGTTGTAGTTGGTAATAAATCGAATATGTTTTTCCTGAATTTTTGGTTTGGCCTGGATCAAAGACACCTGGGTTTCCTTTTTCGCTCTCTGGTGAGCACGTGCGATGATCTTGCGTGGATATCCACGCTCCATGAACCTGTATGTAAGTCCACAAGCTTGTTGGTCAAAGTCCGCCATCTCGCTACAATTGCGTCTCACTCGCAAAAATTGTCCCATAGGAATACCTGTCTTGATGTGCTGGGGGTGGAAGCTTGAAAAATGAAGGAGACTGTTGGTTGCCGTCGTCTTTCGGAATAGGGACGTAGATAAACCTTGATCCTTGATGGAGATGACCAAGTCCAAGAAGGTAATCGCTACAGGCGAGATAGTATGGGAGAGGAAGATATTCAAATTATTTTGATTCAATTCCATGATAAACGCCAAGCATTCTTCCTCTGTACCCTCCCACACAAAGAGAACGTCGTCAATGTAACGGTACCAATGTAGCACCTGTTTTTGAAAAGCCCAAGATTGCGAAACGACAGTGGCCTCCCACCACCCCAAAAAAAGGTTGGCAAAAGATGGTGCGCAGCGTACGCCCATGGCGACTCCGGAGACTTGTTTGTAAAAAGTCCGGTCAAACAAAAAATAATTATGTTTGAGGACAAAGTCCAGGAGGTCAGCCAACAGGGAGTCATGCATACGATCTGAGCCACATTGTTGGTCCAAAAAATACAGGACAGCTCTCATACCCTCATCGTGTCCAATGTTGGTATAAAGGGATTCTACATCACAGGTGACCAAGAGGACACGAGGTCTCAGGGCCACCTGTCTGCACAGCTGCACACAATGGGATGTATCCCGTATATATGATGGTAAGCTTGAGACCAAGGGCTGGAGAAAGAAGTCCACATATGTCCCAACCTTTTCGCACAAACCGCCGATGCTTGCCACAATAGGGCGACCAGGAGGTCTCTCCACGGACTTGTGCACCTTGGGTAACATATAAAAGGTTGGAACCACTGGGTCAGTAACCCACATATATTATTTTTCCTTTACAGAAATAATGCCAAGATGACAGGCGGAGTGCAAGAGATGGTATAACTTGGACGTGAATGCAGAAGTGGGGTCCGACGGTAGTTTGACATAGAAGGTGGTATTATTGAGTTGTCTATGGGCCTCATCTATGTACATAGATGTAGGCCATAGAACAACATTCCCTCCCTTGTCGGCTTCCTTAATAATGAAATCCGTGCTGTTTTTCAATTTCTGGATAGCTTATTTTTCAGCCGCCGTGATGTTAGAGACTACAGGTGACTTGGATGGAAGCTTGACAATATCAGCTTTGACCAGCTCAAAAAAGATTTTAATAGCTGGCACAAGTGAAAGAGAAGGTGTAGCGGTAGATCTATTTCGGTATGGAAACCGTCTCCTACCTTGTGCCTCGGTGTTTTCTTCCAAAAGATCTAGAAGGTCCTGGAACGTTTGGCGGTCCTCTGGTACAAGTCCATCAATAATCTGGGGTTTGTTATGGATCACCTGGAAAGTCATATTGCGGCAAAAAAGATATAAATCTGTGTGGGTCCAGATCAAACATTGGGTACATTTCAGCATTTCTATTTGGCATCATTTACAGCATCTAAATTTTGGTTATTTACGTATTTATCTTTACCATCTCCTATGTAATGCTGTTATTTTTATTAGTTGCCCAGGGTGAACCGACCTCACCTCTTGTTTGCATGTTCACTTTTGTATCTCTGGTTTTAAATGGTTTTAAATATTGATATACAATAAAGGCAAATTATATATTTTATACTATCGGTGTGCATTTGATTCATGTGCGGTTGCCTTCTTCTCCTTTTTCTTATTAGGGAATATGGACACCGTAGAAGAGAGCGTAACCCACTCGGGAATCCCATCCATGACCCAGAATGGAGACCGGCTGCCATCAGCATCTGTCTGGGCGATATTGGAATCATTATATACTGGAAAAACTTTTTATGATGCTTTTTTTTGTAAGTTTAGTTGTAGGTATTTTATGTTTGTGTTAAATTTATTATGTGTTTTGCACCATTTTTACATTATTAAATGTTTTTTATGATGTTTTTGCCTTATTCATTTGAGAGTTTTCCAAAAACTACTAATTTGTTTAATATTTTACACTAGTACCTTATAGAGTACAGAATACTAATAGGTTAAAGTAGACAAACTTTGAGACCCATGATTGTCATATAGCCTTACTCGGACCTGTGGGATACCGGCGGTGCAACACTATCAAATTTAAAAACTTTTTTTTTATTTTGTATGTGTAGACTTATTTTGTACAGGTCAAGACTAAAATGCAATATTTTAAAGCTTAAAGGGAATCTGTCACCCATTTTGCGTTTTTTTTTAGCTATTAAAATGGGCATATGTGACGCCCCTGGACTATCGGGTCATCAAAGGGTATTGTACAATCTGCCCTCCAGTGCAATATCCGCCTCCTTCTTGGTTATGGGTCCCCAACTACATGGTGTTGCCTACATCAACTGATTAAAGTCCTAAGGTACACTCTGCACCACACCCACCAGACACACCAGTGGACGGCCTGAGTGGAATAGGGTCACCCACTTGAGGGGTTGGTAGGGGGAGATCAGAAGTGTCAGTCAGTAGAGAGTTGAGTGTAGGAAGTGAAGGAGAGAGGAGGTCAGGAGCTGGGCTCCTTGGAGACACCTAGGTAGCAGACGGTGGTCTGGACCTGGTTGGGGCTGGAGCTCCGGTCGCAGTGGATCGTGACAAGGGGCACGGAACTGTCGAGGAGGACAGCTGGCGGCCTTGTACCATCACCGGGCTGGGACCAGGGCACGACAGGGTACATGGATCCTAAGGTCAGGGAGTAGCTTCAGGCAACCTGACAATTTACCCGACGAGAACGGAGCCTTCAAGATCCGCTCTCCACCCGCTCCAAAATCGGGGTAATAGCGCAACGAGGGAGATAAGACTTTCCACTAAAACGGTCCAGAAAATCCCAAGCGTGAACCCTGAGAGCAAGTTCCCACACTTAGCCATAGTGGGGAGCGGGACCCGACTAGTTCCATACTACCGGGACCAACAGAGAAGTAAACTTAGTGCCAGGAGGAAGGTCACGGATCACCAGGCAACACCATCGGGGACGGGATCCGAACTAGCTCCCCTTAGCGGCAGCAATATCCAGAACTTTGGTTTATCCAGTTGTCGGTGTGAGTTTACTGGACTGAGTACGAAAGTAACCCACTTCTCACCCAACGGCACTCCCCAGACACCATCACCGAGGCCCGGGGCATTCCCCCTATCCGAGGAGGGTTTTAACACCTAGCTGCCCCACTCCATCGCCCCCGGGTACTCCCAACTGCAGCAGTGGTACTCCACATTACCACACACCACGAGTGGCATCACGAACTCTAAACACAATCCCCTGTAAATACCAGCCTTCCTTTGAGTGGCCGCACGACCCCCGGGTCCGGACACCCCTCAAGCCACTGCGGATCCGGATCAGAGCAGCCCGGCTGCTGGCACGGGGGCGGCACACATACAGGTGGCATAAAGGTGACATTAGCCATTCCTGTATGCCTCCTGGATGAGGGGTCGTTTGGGAAAAATCCTCTTTTATATCTTCTATCTTCCAGGCTATGGGCCGTGTGCTGCCTGGAAGATAAGCCGGCCTCCGGTCTTCATTATACAGGATTAATCCTCCCCTTCTCTTCCTTGGTTTCCCTGCGTATTCTGCTTGTCGTCTCACCCATGCACTGTAAAGTAAGAGTGACCCCCGGAGCCTGCACACAGCAAATTTCAAGCCTGTGCCTACAGAAGGGCAGAGCGGTGCAGGGAGGGATGGCGGGCATAATACACAGGTGCAAGATTTCCAACCGCGCACCTGACGTCACAGCATCACCAAGGAAGAGAAAGGGAGGAGGAATCCTGTATAATGAAGACCGGAGGCCGGCTTTTCTTCTGGGCAGAGCATGCCCCATAGCCTGGAAGATAGAAGATATACTGAAAAAGAGGATTTTTGCCAAACGACCCATCATCTGGCAGGCACACAGGTATGGCTAATGTCACCTTTATGCCACCTGTATGCATATATTAATAACTAAAAAAACCCGCTAAAGTTAATGAAAGGACTATGCAACAGTTTTCTAAAAACAAGTACAAATAAAGCAAGAGAATAAAAAAGAAAGCATCTTTGAACTTACAAAAAAAAAATGACTTTCATTAAATTCGGGTACTCGAGTCCCGCCAGTTTGAGCATACAACTGCTCATTATGAGTACCGAGGACCGGAGCATGGCAGTGCTCGCTCATCACTAATAAAGACCTAACAGATCTCACAGCTAGGCTAGAAAGTCAGTGCACGGCATCTAAAAAATGGTGTAATCTGAGACAATGGCTCCTATGTAAACGGAGCCGAAGAGAAAACTTGATGGATCAGTACATATTGTCCCGATTCATTTACTTACTTTTTTTTTCATGTCACGATTCCTTTTTGCATTTGCCCCCTTTTTATTGTCTAGTTTTTGGTCTGTTTACTTTAGGCCTCCTGCACACGTCCATGCAAAATATGACCGTTTTGTGCGGTCCGTGGTGAAGGTGTGTATGTGTGCTGTCCCTGTGCTATCTGCGTGACATCCAGATAACACAAGGACAGCATGAGCTGGTATATTGACCTGTCTCCGGTGCTGCTGTCCTCCGCACTACTGTTACTTCCATGTCCGCGGTGAGTGCAGTGAATATGCACGAGACAGCAGCGCCGGAGACAGCAGCACCAGAGACAGCAGTGCAGGATACAGCAGCGCCAAAGAGAGCAGCACCAGAGACAGCAGCAGAGACAGCAGTGTCGGATACAGCAGCGCCAAAGAGAGCAGCACCAGCAACAGCAGCGTCAGAGACAGCAGCGCCAGAGACAGCAGCGCCAGAGACAGCAGCGCCGGAGACAGCAGCGCCGGAGACAGCAGCGCCAAAGAGAGCAGCATCGGCAACAGCAGCACCAGAGACAGCAGCGCCAAAGAGAGCAGCACCGGAGACAGCAGCACCAAAGAGAGCAGCATCGGCAACAGCAGCACCAGAGACAGCAGCGCCAAAGAGAGCAGCACCGGAGACAGCAGCACCAAAGAGAGCAGCACCGGCGACAGCAGCGCCGGAGACAGCAGCGCCAGAGACAGCAGCGCTGGAGACAGCAGTGCCAGAGACAGCAGCAGCACCAGAGACAGCAGCGCCGGAGACAGCAGCGCCGGAGACAGCAGCGCCAGAGACAGCAGCGCCAGAGACAGCAGCGCCGGAGACAGCAGCGCCGGAGACAGCAGCGCTGGAGACAGCAGCACCAGAGACAGCAGTGCCAGAGACAGCAGCGCCGGAGATAGCAGCGCTGGAGACAGCAGTGCCAGAGACAGCAGCGCTGGAGACAGCAGCAGCAGAGACAGCAGCAGCAGAGACAGCAGTGCCAGAGACAGCAGCACCAGAGACAGCAGCGCCAGAGACAGCAGCGCCAGAGACAGCAGCACCGGCGACAGCAGCACCGGCGACAGCAGCACCGGCGACAGCAGCGCCGGAGACAGGCAAGTAGAAAAATTCTTTATTTTTATGTGACCTCTGTTTTTTCTGGTGATGTCATACGGATCACATCAGTGTATGGTCCATGTGACACCCGTGCTGCTGGCAGAAAACGGCCATGTCACCGTGTGGAGCACAATGATACACGTATGCTCTACACTGACACATGGTGTGTATGAAAACACAGATGTGTGACCAAGCCCATTGAAATTAATGGATCTACGTGAGTCACACATACCGGGGACACAGATGTGTAAAGGAGGCCTTAAGGGGGCTTTACACGCTACGACATCGCTAATGCTAACTCGTTGGGGTCACGGAATTGGTGACGCACATCCGGCCGCATTAGCGATGCCGTTGCGTGTGACACCGATGAGCGATTTTGCATCGTCGCAAAAACGTGCAAAATCGCTCATCGGTGACATGGGGGTCCATTCTCAAATATGGTTACTGCAGCAGTAACGATGTTGTTCCTCGTTCCTGCGGCAGCTCCGTGTGACACCGCAGGAATGAGGAACCTCTCCTTACCTGCCTCCCGGCCACAATGCGGAAGGAAGGAGGTGGGCGGGATGTTACGTCCCACTCATCTCCGCCCCTCCGCTTCTATTGGGCGGCCGCTCAGTGACGTCACTGTGACGCCGCACGGACCGCCCCCTTAGAAAGGAGGCGGTTTGCCGGTCACAGTGACGTCGCCGGGCAGGTAAGTAGTGTGACGGGTCTGGGCGACGTTGTGCGGCACGGGCAGCGATTTGCCCGTGTCGCGCAACAGATGGGGGCGGGTACCCACGCTAGCGATATCGGGACCGATATAAAGCCCGCTTTAGCCTATTTTTGATTTATACCAAATTCCTCTTTTAATTTGTGCCTTTTTGAAGACTATATTATGCGTTTGCTTTTTTATTTAGTTTTTGCAATGTCGGCGTGGTTTTTGTTTTCAAGCTGTTTACGGCTGATTCATCAATTGCAGTTTTTAAACAGTCGCAAAGTTTCTGTGCAAGTGACCTCCAGCCCGCTGTTGATTTTATGCTTGCCTGAAATTTGTGTGCGATATTAGATGGACATGGCACTTTTTGCTTTAAAACAGCAAAAACAAAGATTTGTTTAATTTTGCGCAAAATTCATTGACCACGTACAAAGAATTTGGTACAAAAAAAGGCAGCAAAAAACTAAAAAAAAAGAATGGTGAATTAAAAAAAATAACGCAAATCAGAAATCTGATCCTACTGCGAACCAAATTCATCATGTGAAGGTTGTTTTTCTCCCTTTTCTTTTTTTCTTCTTGTGGTATTGTTGCCGTTTTTAGCACCAAATTCAAAAAACTGGCGCACGTGGCATTTCTTTCTGTGTCTGTTTCAATCAAATTTTGTCAAAGCTGAGAATACTGGGAAATATCAAAAACAAAAGCAACTTTATTTAAAACATGACATACCAACAAGAGATATAAGCGGCAGCATCAAAAACAATAAAAATGCATGTATAAAAACACTAAAAAAGCAATGAAAAAAAGCAAAAATTGCTTGATATACCTAATACAGAAATGGGGGGGTGGATAATTTATAAAAAAATATATATAATGTATATTTTTTTTAATAGAAAAATACAAAAATGTAAAAATACATATATTTTTATTTTTTAATTTATTTTTGTATTTTTATCTATTAAAAAATATTTTTTTTAATAAAAAAAATATAAAAATAAATTAAAAAATTTCAATTATAGACCAGCTCACCTGTCAGCTCGTGCCAAATAATACGCCTGTTTTTTCTTTGTTGCAGTTTGGGGTTGGGACCGTGAAGACGGTGATTGTTACCGCCGAAACGCTTAGTCCGATACTGTGTGTATCTTGCACTTATTTACTGTCATGAGCTCTGGAATATTTTAACCCGTGGTTAATAAAGTTGGACATTATTTTTTCTGCCACCTGGAGTTTCCTCGTATTTGCTGGATCCATTCATCTGTTTAAAAAAAAAAAAATATATATATATATATATATATATATATATATATATATATATACATATATATATATATATATATATATATATAAAATGTGTTTTTTAATTTATTTTTGTATTTTTTTCTACTAAAAAATATATATTTTTTAATAGAAAAAAATACACACATAAATTAGAAAAATATATATTTTATTTTTTAATTTTTTAAACATTTTTGTTTTTTTTCTATTAAATTTTTTATTTTTTTTTACATGTAATTTTTAAGCAATTCCTCTTCAAAATCCAAAAGGCAAAATACTCTTTGAATGTTGATTTTGAGGTGGATTCATTTCAAGTGTGAACAGACCCCTAGTGGTCACTTACTGTAATGGTATGTGCATGTTTAGGGTTTTTTTGTTGTTTTTTTTGCAGAAATTTCTGCATCCCATAGCAGAAAAAAAGGCTTTTTTTCACGTTTTCAGTGCAGATTTTTCCCATTCATTAGTACGGTTGAAATCTGCAGCAAAAATGCAGCAAGAATTGACATTGTGCAGAAAAATCTGCATCAAATCTGCAAGGAAGAAAAAACACTCAACGTGAGCAGGGGACTTTAGGATTCTCATTTATTTTTTTATTTTTACATCAGGGATTCCATTTAGGTGTTGTGATAAATGTGCAAAAGAAAGCATAAAAAAATACAATAAAACGCAACGTGTGCACACAGCCTATCTGAACATGGATTTTTCTGGCTCAAAAATTTCTATGTAAACTCCGCCTTCTTTAAAAAAATAATAAATAAATAAATAAATATATATATATATATATATATATATATATATATATATATATATATATATATATAAAAATAAATAATAAATAAAAATAAATAAACCCAGGAAATTGTAGTCCTGATGTGACTGTGACCTTGACCTAACACCCTGCTATCAGTTACATGCTCTGTGCACTCCGCTACTCCGCACAGGGCAGGGCATGGAGGATGCTGGGACTTGTAGTCCTCCCTGCCTGCACACAGCGCTGCTAACGTCCACACAGGAGTGTAAAGTCCACACTCAGGTCACATGACTCACACATTCCCGCGCTCCGCCCTTATTTTATTTCTTGTCGTATTCTGATTGGTCGGCTTGGATGAGTCGGAATTTTCTGATTGGTTCTTTTCCCTCTTCGTCGATAAGGTGGCAAATTGAAACAAAGTATTTACGGTTTGGCGCCCGAAACTAAGACACCCGGCAACACCGGAGTATACCGCGTCACCAGCCGCACACCCGACACCGGGATGCCGCGATCACCGACATCATCTACCGCAGCGCGGGATCTGGAGATAGGAGCCGCAGGGAGAGGTGAGAGCGGGAATCAACCGGAGTGTACCGGAATGTGCCATTACCGGTCACTGAGTGCCCAGCACGTACTGACCTCCCCCTGTATATAGAGCCCAGCACTGACTGTATACTATATATACTGACCTCCCCCGGTATATAGACCAGCACTGACTGTACACTATGTATACTGACCTCCCCCTGTATATAGAGCCCTGCACTGACTGTACACTATATATACTGACCTCCCCCTGTATATAGAGGCCAGCACTGACTGTACACTATATATACTGACCTCCCCCTGTATATAGAGCCCAGCACTGACTGTATACTATATATACTGACCTCCCCCTGTATATAGAGGCCAGCACTGACTGTACACTATATATACTGACCTCCCCCTGTATATAGAGGCCAGCACTGACTGTACACTATATATACTGACCTCCCCCTGTATATAGAGCCCTGCACTGACTGTACACTATATATACTGACCTCCCCCTGTATATAGAGCCCTGCACTGACTGTACACTATATATACTGACCTCCCCCTGTATATAGAGGCCAGCACTGACTGTACACTATATATACTGACCTCCCCCTGTATATAGAGCCCTGCACTGACTGTACACTATATATACTGACCTCCCCCTGTATATAGAGCCCTGCACTGACTGTATACTATATATACTGACCTCCCCCTGTATATAGAGGCCAGCACTGACTGTACACTATATATACTGACCTCCCCCTGTATATAGAGCCCTGCACTGACTGTACACTATATATACTGACCTCCCCCTGTATATAGAGCCCTGCACTGACTGTACACTATATATACTGACCTCCCCCTGTATATAGAGCCCTGCACTGACTGTATACTATATATACTGACCTCCCCCTGTATATAGAGCCCAGCACTGACTGTATACTATATATACTGACCTCCCCCTGTATATAGAGCCCTGCACTGACTGTACACTATATATACTGACCTCCCCCTGTATATAGAGCCCTGCACTGACTGTATACTATATATACTGACCTCCCCCTGTATATGGAGCCCTGCACTGACTGTACACTATATATACTGACCTCCCCCTGTATATAGAGCCCTGCACTGACTGTACACTATATATACTGACCTCCCCCTGTATATAGAGCCCTGCACTGACTGTATACTATATATACTGACCTCCCCCTGTATATAGAGCCCAGCACTGACTGTATACTATATATACTGACCTCCCCCTGTATATAGAGCCCTGCACTGACTGTACACTATATATACTGACCTCCCCCTGTATATAGAGCCCTGCACTGACTGTATACTATATATACTGACCTCCCCCTGTATATAGAGCCCTGCACTGACTGTACACTATATATACTGACCTCCCCCTGTATAGAGGCCAGCACTGACTGTATACTATATATACTGACCTCCCCCTGTATATAGAGCCCTGCACTGACTGTACACTATATATACTGACCTCCCCCTGTATATAGAGCCCTGCACTGACTGTATACTATATATACTGACCTCCCCCTGTATATAGAGCCCTGCACTGACTGTACACTATATATACTGACCTCCCCCTGTATATAGAGCCCTGCACTGACTGTACACTATATATACTGACCTCCCCCTGTATATAGAGCCCTGCACTGACTGTACACTATATATACTGACCTCCCCCTGTATATAGAGGCCAGCACTGACTGTATACTATATATACTGACCTCCCCCTGTATATAGAGCCCAGCACTGACTGTATACTATATATACTGACCTCCCCCTGTATATAGAGGCCAGCACTGACTGTACACTATATATACTGACCTCCCCCTGTATATAGAGCCCTGCACTGACTGTACACTATATATACTGACCTCCCCCTGTATATAGAGGCCAGCACTGACGGTATACTATATATACTGACCTCCCCCTGTATATAGAGCCCTGCACTGACTGTACACTATATATACTGACCTCCCCCTGTATATAGAGGCCAGCACTGACGGTATACTATATATACTGACCTCCCCCTGTATATAGAGCCCTGCACTGACTGTATACTATATATACTGACCTCCCCCTGTATATAGAGCCCTGCACTGACTGTATACTATATATACTGACCTCCCCCTGTATATAGAGCCCTGCACTGACTGTACACTATATATACTGACCTCCCCCTGTATATAGAGGCCAGCACTGACTGTATACTATATATACTGACCTCCCCCTGTATATAGAGCCCTGCACTGACGGTATACTATATATACTGACCTCCCCCTGTATATAGAGCCCTGCACTGACTGTATACTATATATACTGACCTCCCCCTGTATATAGAGGCCAGCACTGACTGTATACTATATATACTGACCTCCCCCTGTATATAGAGCCCTGCACTGACGGTATACTATAAATACTGACCTCCCCCTGTATATAGAGCCCTGCACTGACTGTATACTATATATACTGACCTCCCCCTGTATATAGAGCCCTGCACTGACTGTACACTATATATACTGACCTCCCCCTGTATATAGAGGCCAGCACTGACTGTATACTATATATACTGACCTCCCCCTGTATATAGAGCCCTGCACTGACTGTATACTATATATACTGACCTCCCCCTGTATATAGAGCCCTGCACTGACTGTATACTATATACACTGACCTCCCCCTGTATATAGAGCCCTGCACTGACTGTATACTATATACACTGACCTCCCCCTGTATATAGAGCCCAGCACTGACTGTATACTATATATACTGACCTCCCCTGTATATAGAGCCCTGCACTGACTGTATACTATATACACTGACCTCCCCCTGTATATAGAGCCCTGCACTGACTGTATACTATATATACTGACCTCCCCTGTATATAGAGCCCTGCACTGACTGTATACTATATACACTGACCTCCCCCTGTATATAGAGCCCTGCACTGACTGTATACTATATATACTGACCTCCCCCTGTATATAGAGCCCTGCACTGACTGTATACTATATACACTGACCTCCCCCTGTATATAGAGCCCTGCACTGACT
Organism: Anomaloglossus baeobatrachus; assembly: GCF_048569485.1. Classification (NCBI taxonomy): domain Eukaryota; kingdom Metazoa; phylum Chordata; class Amphibia; order Anura; family Aromobatidae; genus Anomaloglossus; species Anomaloglossus baeobatrachus. The sequence continues at coordinate 133,188 of NW_027442145.1, read as the reverse complement.
GTATACTATATACACTGACCTCCCCCTGTATATAGAGCCCAGCACTGACTGTATACTATATATACTGACCTCCCCTGTATATAGAGCCCTGCACTGACTGTATACTATATACACTGACCTCCCCCTGTATATAGAGCCCAGCACTGACTGTATACTATATATACTGACCTCCCCTGTATATAGAGCCCTGCACTGACTGTATACTATATACACTGACCTCCCCCTGTATATAGAGCCCTGCACTGACTGTACACTATATATACTGACCTCCCCCTGTATATAGAGCCCTGTACTGACTGTATACTATATATACTGACCTCCCCCCTGTATATAGAGCCCTGCACTGACTGTATACTATATATACTGACCTCCCCCTGTATATAGAGCCCTGCACTGACTATATACTATATATACTGACCTCCCCCTGTATATAGAGCCCTGCACTGACTATATACTATATATACTGACCTCCCCCTGTATATAGAGGCCTGCACTGACTGTACACTATATATACTGACCTCCCCCTGTATATAGAGGCCAGCACTGACTGTACACTATATATACTGACCTCCCCCTGTATATAGAGCCCAGCACTGACTGTATACTATATATACTGACCTCCCCCTGTATATAGAGCCCAGCACTGACTGTATACTATATATACTGACCTCCCCCTGTATATAGAGCCCAGCACTGACTGTATACTATATATACTGACCTCCCCCTGTATATAGAGCCCAGCACTGACTGTATACTATATATACTGACCTCCCCCTGTATATAGAGCCCAGCACTGACTGTATACTATATATACTGACCTCCCCCTGTATATAGAGCCCAGCACTGACTGTATACTATATATACTGACCTCCCCCTGTATATAGAGCCCAGCACTGACTGTATACTATATATACTGACCTCCCCCTGTATATAGAGCCCAGCACTGACTGTATACTATATATACTGACCTCCCCCTGTATATAGAGCCCAGCACTGACTGTATACTATATATACTGACCTCCCCCTGTATATAGAGCCCAGCACTGACTGTATACTATATATACTGACCTCCCCCTGTATATAGAGGCCAGCACTGACTGTATACTATATATATACTGACCTCCCCCTGTATATAGAGATCCATGCCTGGCCCTGACTGTACGCTATATACTGACCTCCTCCTGTATATAATATATAGATCTGAGCCTAGCACTGACAATACACTATATACTGACCTCCCCCTGTATATAGAGATCCATGCCCGGCACTGACTGTACGCTATATACTGACCTCCCCCTGTGTATAATATGTACGCTATATACTGACCTCCCCCTGTGTATAATATGTACGCTATATACTGACCTCCCCCCTGTGTATAATATATAGATTTGAGCCCGGCACTGATTGTACGCTATATACTAAAAATGGAAAAATTAGCAGCAGGCACTCCAATTGATGTGCAAAAAGAATACATTTTATTGCAACTTCAAACAGTGTAATGTTTCGGTCGCTGCTTGGACCTTCTTCAAGAACCTGTCTTCTGATAAGTGAGAACAACACAATTTGTGCGGAGTCCACTGCTATTGAATATAAAAATAAATGTAGGAAGTTGGGTGTCTACACCAGAAAGTGTAGACACTCCACTAGCCGTGTATACCATATTTCTTTTTCTCTCTGGTAACGGCAACCTTAGTCACCATACTCTCAACAAGCTGTGGATACCGCATGTTTTCCTTGCCCCTTTGGTGATGTCAGCCAGATTACCTTACCTTCATTACAAGCGGTGGATACCGCATTCTTCTTTTCTGCCCTTTCTGGTGTAGACACCCAACTACCTACATTTATTGTGTTGTTACAAGTATTGAACAATCTACACCATTTCTGACCAATCTACATGGTAGAACTCTCACAAACCTTTTCCACAACAGGAGCAATCCTCATCATTGCTGGTTAATGATTCACACACGGTTCGCTATAGGTGAATTTCTATTCAAAACCATTCTTATAACAGGTCCACTTCCTACCTGGTTTCTAATTCACACTTGAACTTCTCTCATTCGCCTCTCAATTATCATAAGACAGGTTCTTGAAGAAGGTCCAAGCAGCGATCGAAACGTTGAACTGTTTCAAGTTGCAATAAAATGTATTCTTTTTTCACATCAATTAGCCTGGTGCTAATTTTTCTATACGTGGACCCTACCTGAGCACCCACACCTTCACAGAAGTGCTGTGATCATTTTTCATTGAACGCTATATACTGACCTCCCCATGTATATATAGATCTGAGCCCGGCACTGACTGTATATTACACATGACCTCTCCCTGAGGTCACTGGAAGACTCTATAGGCTTTATGGGGAGAGGTCAGTATACAGCTAGACTAGGTCAGAGGTTGAAGCAATATTACCGTATATTCCTTTCCTTTGTTAAAGGTGTATATAGTGTGCAAAAAAAAAAAAGTTTAAGGCAAGTGTTACTGTTGGAGGTGTTTTATTGTCTGTTTTTTGTTTTTTTAGTTTGCATTTTGTTAACTGGTATAAAAAAAAAAAAAACTGAATCAAGAAAAAAGAAATCTAAATCAAATCCACATTTGATGACCGCCCTTTGGCTTCATCACTTGCACACAGTGTGTAAATGAACTCAGCAGGGAGGTTGTTCCAAACATCTTGGAGAACTGACCCCAGAACTTCTGTGTGAGAGGCTTATGCGGATCATTCTGTCTCTTCATATGACTCAAGACAGACTGGATGATACCGAGATCAGGGCTCAGTGGGGTGGCCCGGCCCGATCACTACCTCCAGGAGTCCTTGTTCTTAAAGAGAATCTGTCACCAGGTTTTTGCCCCTCCCAATGTGAGAGCAGCATAATGTAGAGACAGAGACCCTGATTCCGGTGATGTGTCACTTACTGAGCTGTGTGCTGTAATTTTGACAACGTCCTAGTTTTCTCTGCTGCAGATCTAGCAGTTAAACAGAGATCATAAATATGGTGGACTACCTGCAGCACAACAAGTAGTCCTGTAATGATGATCTACTGCTGATTAAAGTAATTTTTATCAAATCTACACTAAACAGCTCAGTAAGTGACACATCACTGGAATCAGGATCTCTTTCTCTATGTTATGGTGCTCTCAGATTAGGTGACAAAAACCTGTTGACAGATTCCCTTTATTGCCATGGGCATGATGTTTGGGGTCGCTGTTCAGTTGCAGAATATATTTGGAGCCAATCATACAAATCCCTAATGGTATTACATGATGGATAAATATCTGCCTGTGTTTCTCAGCATTGAGGACACCAATATTCCTGACCAAACCCCCAACTCCATTTTATCGAAGTGCAGCCCCAAATTTGCAGTAAACTTGTCCAGGCTGCACTATTGCCTGCAGACCCTCATTATTGTGCCGCTCTCCAGCCCGTGGGTGAACAATCTGCTTTCTGTACAGCCAAAAATTTCACATTTTGACTCATTGCTCCTGAACACATGGTGCCATTTTTCTGCACCCCAGTTCCTGTTTTTGTGTGTAGTTGAGTCACTTGGCCTTGTCTGCAAGTCAAAGTAGTTCTTTGGCTGCAATTCTTCCACGAAGACCAGTTCAGGCCAGATTTGAATAGTAGTTTGTAGTGATGAGCATGGTAGTGCCCGCTCATCACTAGTTACCAGTACTGAGCACCAGAGCATGGTAGTGCCCGCTCATCACTAGTTACCAGTACTGAGCACCCGAGCATGGTAGTGCCCGCTCATCACTAGTTACCAGTACTGAGCACCCGAGCATGGTAGTGCCCGTTCATCACTAGTTACGAGTACAGAGCACCCGAGCATGGTAGTGCCCGTTCATCACTAGTTACGAGTACAGAGCACCCGAGCATGGTAGTGCCCGTTCATCACTAGTTACGAGTACAGAGCACCCGAGCATGGTAGTGCCCGTTCATCACTAGTTACGAGTACAGAGCACCCGAGCATGGTAGTGCCCGTTCATCACTAGTTACGAGTACAGAGCACCCGAGCATGGTAGTGCCCGTTCATCACTAGTTACGAGTACAGAGCACCCGAGCATGATAGTGCCCGTTCATCACTAGTTACGAGTACAGAGCACCCGAGCATGATAGTGCCCGTTCATCACTAGTTACGAGTACTGAGCACCCGAGCATGGTAGTGCCCGCTCATCACTAGTTACGGGTACCAAGCACCTGAGCATGGTAGTGCCCGCTCATCACTAGTTACGGATACTGAGCACCCGAGCATGGTATTGCCCGCTCATCACTAGTTACCAGTACTGAGCACCCGAGCATGGTAGTGCCCACTCATCACTAGTTACGGGTACCAAGCACCTGAGCATGGTAGTGCCTGCTCATCACTAGTTACGAGTACTGAGCACCCGAGCATGGTAGTGCCCGCTCATCACTAGTTACGAGTACTGAGCACCCGAGCATGGTAGTGCCCGCTCATCACTAGTTACCAGTACTGAGCACCCGAGCATGGTAGTGCCCGCTCATCACTAGTTACCAGTACTGAGCACCCGAGCATGGTAGTGCCCGCTCATCACTAGTTACGAGTACCGAGCACCCAAGCATGGTAGTGATCATGCGCAGTGAGCTGAAAACCAGCGGTGTCAGCAGAGGTGAAATCGACCATGTCTCTGACACTGTGCATTCATTAGCATCTTAACATGCCCCCCGTGGGTGTGCTTACATGCCAAGGGGGCCGACTAGCCAAAGAAGCTAACGCCCTTGCGACTAGTCTCTGGCCTCATTAGCATATTATAAAGAATCTTTAGAAACACTTTCTCTTTATATATCTCTTTATCTATGCTACTAGATGCTGGGTGCCTAAAACTTTAGGTAGAAAGCTGAGGAAACAACTGAAAAAAGGACACAAGGGGCTTCAGGAAGGAAAAAAAGCCCCCAGAGTTTCCTGAAGTGTCTTCTGCTTGAAAATGTCAGCAAATTTGTCTGCGGTAGTGATGGCAAGCATGCTTGGCATTGCTCAATCAAGTATCCGGGTGCTTGGGCACGTGTATTGTGGGTGCTCGAGTGTTATGCTGTAGTCCCTGCTACACACGTTTCGTAGCTATTTTTCAGCCAATAAACATGCAGAGATTTCACGCCAATCACAGTAAGGCTGTAGCCATGTTTATTTCTGGCATCACTGATTAGCCGGCCACATCGGGTCTTGTATGAGTCCTGGAGGTGCGATGCTCGGCACATTCTTCTCTGGAAGCAGATCACGGAGAGATGATATGGGAGGGAGAGCTTAGATTAGAGCAGACAAGTAGGCAGGGTTTTACACTTGCACCTTTTAGAGTCTTTCATGTGGCCCTAAAGGTTTTTTTTTTTCTTTTTTTCTTTTGCCTGGTTTAAATTAAAAAAAGGGGTCCCCCCCCCCCAGTTTTAATAACCAGCCATGTTAAAGCATACAGCTGGGGGCAGGTATTATCAGGTTTGGGGGGCCATGGTTATTTGGCCCTTCACTACCTAAAAATAGCAACCCGCAGCCACCCCAGAAGTGGCACCTCCATTAGATGCTCCATTTCTGGTGGTTTTTTTTTCCCTTTGCTCTTCTCGATCGCTCTGGTGTGGTCGCAATTTGGGTAATACTTTTGAGGTTGATATCCGCTGCTAATTTGTCAGCTGACCTCAAGCCCAGGGGTTAGTAATGGAGAGTAGTCTATCAGGCATCCCATTACTAACCCAGTAAGTGTAACATTAAAAACAAATACTTAGGCAAAACGTTTTTGAATAAAGACTCCACACACTTCCTTGTTTTACCAATTTTATTTAAAACAAACAAGACTCACACTATTCCTCATTCACCAATTTATTACAAACCAAAAACCCTTTAAGTTCCGATGTAAACCATTGTGTAATGATCCCACGATATTCCTCAAATCTGTGTAAGTACCAAAAGTCAATCACATCACCATGCGTGAGAAATTCTGCGTCTGGAGCTGACCTGGAGTGACCTCTGGAGCCCCCCCAAATATTACCCTGATTAGCACCACATAAGGGCAATAGAGAAAAACTGGGCAAACTGCTAGAATTCATGTATCTAATGTGATGAGCCACTTCTGGGGTGGTTGCGGGCTGCTATTTTTAGGCTGGGAAGGGCCAAATAACAAATCTTACTACCCCTGAGGAGTTATATTTCTTGTATAAGGGAGGCCGCCGCGGCTCTGGGGAGGCCGCCGCGGCTCTGGGGAGCTCCAATTTCTGGATATATCCTAAATGTGCAAAAAAATGTTTCAACTTAGCTAAAACTATTCACTCCAGATTTGTAGGAAAATTGCTGTCACATATCAATGCTATAATCTTTATTTTTTAGGCCAATTGTATATCCAAACCTATTGGTATAAACACACACTAATAGAGATATATCTCTATACACATACGTGCACCCACCACCTATCTCCGTACACTGGGAGCACACAGCCCTGTCCGGGTTCCATACCACCTGGCTCCCGTTGTACACAGTGACGGAGCGCCCCCTCCCCCAGCTCGCCGCTCCGTGCCCCCCGCCTGCTGTCCGGTCACTTCTCCGTTTCCCGCTTTATTTCCGGCGCCAATTTTTCTTTTTTTAAGTTGTGAAGTTTCAGCTTCTTCCGGTCCGTAACCACGCCCTTCTACTGGATGATTCGTTGAAAAGTTAGAGTGGGAGTGGGCGGGGCTCTGAGGGTGTAAGTTTCAATGTCGGTGAGGACTCATGCTTGGTTGGCAGCTCCGGTGCTGTATGGACAGGTCGGTCGTAGGTTATATCGCGATAATCGGTGCGACTTATTGTCCCGATTTCATGTCTGTACCAATTCACTATTCTTTTCTTTTGTATAATGCCCTTCTATAAGAAAACCTTTATAAAGTTTCAGTTCTGCACAATTTCAGGATCCCTTATTGCTGTCAGTGAATGAAAACCTTAAAACCTTTGCATTAGAAACTCCGGTGCAGATTTCATTCATCGTTCAGACACCTTAGTAACCTGCTTAGACCCAAGTCTGACGCGTGTGTATTATATATATATATATATATATATATATATATATATATATATATATATATATATATATATATATATATATATATATATATATATATATATTTTATAATATATATATTTTATAATATATAAAAAAAAAAAAATTCTTTACTGACACACTGTAACAGAGGGCTCGGCTGTGTCCATTCCCCGTTATTAGGTCACTGCTGGTTTTTAGCCTCTGGATAATGTTTCTATTCACTGACACAAGTAGGGATGTTTCCATAGCGATCCGTTTCTACATCTGTTATTGGGCAGCCTCTGATTTTTCTTTTTCTTTTGTTGCAGGAGTCGCGAGCGTCCGTCCCATCATGGAGGATGAGAAGGTGCGTACAGCTTATAATGGCGATATTGTGTATGGGACGGAGCCGTGTGATGACCACTTTGCTTATTTCAGGAGAACGCCATGCGCCCGCTAAATCTGCGGATCCCCCGATCCCCATCGTCATCTACGGTACTAACGGAGATACAATGTGCAGCCGCCAACTTGACAACCCCGACCAAACCGTGCGACAACAACAGCGACCCCTGGACGCCGACTGCAAACTTAAAAATGCTGATCAGCGCGGCGAGCCCGGAAATCAGAAACCGGGAGCGCGAAATCCTGGAGGTAAGCACAACACCATGTATTAGGACTGCTCATCAGGTGTGACCACCATGCTTTACACTGCAGTTTGGCTCCTATTTTTTTTTTTACCCTTCCGCTTTGCTCAGTTGGGGCATAATTGTGATCGCTGGAGTCATTTTAGCTCTATTGTTTCCTAAACCCCTCAGACTCAGGAGTCTGCTCCCTCATACTTTACACTGCAGCTTTGCTTGTTCAAAATAACTGCATAATCTCCGCAGGTAAATGAGAAATAAAAATTAATTGCAAAAAAAAAGTATCCTCGTAATGACAGAGCAAACACCCATTGTCCTACATCAGACTTGCCTCTATTGACATCTGACCGTTCGGAAGATCTCCACCTCCGAGCTGTCTGATAATCTGGAATATCAAAACCTGTATTGTAATGTAGCCTATGGGGGACTTCATGTGAGTACACAGCAGGTGGTGACAGGGTCTTTGGGGACCCCTGGATGACATGGCAATCTATTAGCTCCATGAGATTGTGCCAAAAATATATGGAGGTGATGGGCACCAGAATGATTTTGCCACGTATTCGCTCCATTGGTGATTGTGTCAGACATTTAAATGGTTAAACAGCAGTTTCTCTGGTGTTAGAGGCAGATGCCGGCTGTGTAACCCAGCTGTCACCTGCCCTGTCTGATATGAGCACGTGTGTCCTGCTTCGGGAATAGGTCACAGAGGTTAATGATGTGTGTTCCACTTTTTGCAATGTATCGCAGGACACAGGCTTGTGCAGCTGTGGGATGTAATTGTCCGTTTGCCCCCCACTGAGACCACCTGTGTGGCTTCATTGCCAGCGTCTCGTCCACTTGCTGCAAGACGTGTGTCAACAGTCACATCCTCGCTAATGAGACTTGTAGAGGAGAAGTCATGCTTGTGCCTCATTCCGTCTGATCAGAAGAAATAAATATAGAATTGTACTTTATTTTACAATTCAGGAACAGTTTTCAGGTGATGAGCTGGAGAAAACGCTGCCGAGCCGCAAGGAGAAAAGTCTCGGATTGCTGTGCCATAAATTTCTCGCCCGGTTCCCAAATTACCCGAATCCAGCGGTGAACAACAGTATCTGCCTGGATGAAGTGGCCGGAGAGCTGAGTGAGTGGTGATTGCTGGTTTTATTCTCTGAATTCTAAATGTATCTGAACATTCTGTTACTAATGGCAACCAGCGACGCTGCACCTGGTACAGTCCCTAGTAAAGGATTACATCAAACATCACAGTAAACCACAAAGCTCTAAAAGTGCGGGCGTGCAAAGTAACGCCATAGTGTCACCCGCAGAGAAGACGACTGCTGCAAGTGTCACCTTCACGTACGCGAGTGCAAATCTTATTCCTAACGCTGAGAAAACATTTCCACGTGGAAATTGACATTCAATAGAGATTTTATTTCCACAGAATTTTTTTTTTTTTTTTTTTTTTTTTTTTTTTTTTCTTCTCCCCTTTCTCTATAGATTTTCAGTGCATTTCACCCTTTGCAGCGCAGGGAATCAAATCTGCTGCAAAACCTGCTTGTAAAACCACTGGGTTTGCTGCAAATCCAGGACTAAATCCTTTTACGAGCTTTTGCTGACGTGTGGGAATTAGTATAAATCCGGAAATCTTCCATTTTTACAAGATATATATTTAAGAAAAAATAATAAATAAATATTTTTTTTTTTATTTATTTAAAGGGAACCTGTCCCCTAGAATATGCGATCTGACATATTAGCAGACGCCTATTTGCCCTAATAGCAGCTCTCTACCCATCCCTGTGCTGTAAAATTGTGTTATATGAAAGTAATAAACGTTTTATTACTTTTATATTTCCTATGTAAATTATAGAGTCGCTGGCCCCATGGGCGGCGCCTTGCCCTATGGGCGTCTGCATACTTTCCGTGGTACCACGCTCCTGTGGGCGCGATACTATGGAGTCACATGGGCGACGTCCCCGTCGCTCATTCTATCCTGCGCACGTTTATACTCACCATTGCGGCAGGCTTCTTTTCCGGGTGTTCACTCAAAGGCTTCAGACGCGCACTGTGCATGCGCAGTGCGCATCTGAAACTGACAAGGAGAACCCGGAAGAGAAGCCTGCCACAATGGGAAGTATAAATGTGCGCAGGATAGAATGAGCGACGGGGACGTCGCTCATGTGACTCCATGGTATCACGCCCACAGGGGCGTGGTACCACGGAAAGTATGCAGACGCCCATAGGGCAAGGCGCCGCCCATGGGCCAGCGGCTCTATAATTTACATAGGAAATATGAAAGTAATAAAACATTTTTTATTACTTTCATATTACACAATTTTACAGCACAGGGATGGGTAGGGAGCTGCTATTAGCAGATGCATATTTGCCCTAATATGTCAGATCACAGGTTCCCTTTAAGCCCTTCTTCCTTCTTGACTTATATCTGTGACGTTTGCTCCCAAAAATGGCAATACAAAGCAATGAAAATATCAGATGTACGCCTAAACTGTAAATAAATAAAAACCACAACTTGCCACTTTAAAAAACAAAACTTTCAGACAGCTCCTTCAACTGAAAAAATTGCAGAACCAGAATTTTAAATTTGACTGCACTTGGATTTTTTTCGCCCTCTTTTTTTTTTACCTTTTATTTATTTTTTTTATTTTTTTTTAAAAAAAATCTCTTGGGGAAAATTTCCAGCTAAAAAAACAAAAAGGCTGCATCTTTATAATATAATATAATTTTAATAGAATCCCATGTAGGTAAAAGTCACATGCATGTGGTCATTTAGTTGTAATTTCATGAAAACTTAAGAATGCAATAGGCGCTCTCTGCTGCCGAAATGTCACCTCGGTGTAAAAAGGAGAAATTGAGAAATGCCGCTTTTGTAACTCCACGTTTCCTCCAGATAAGCAAATCCTTTCCTTTACTTCAGTTGGATGTACTATGTTGGGCCATTGTATTCTATTAACTTCAGTAATATGGCGTTAAGAGAAGCAGGAACTCCTGAGCCCAGAGTTTTCTCACTGAGCCTCCAAAGAGGAATTTCTCACTCCGGAGCGGATGCTATTCACAGTAAAGGCACTAGGTGGCGCTTGAATTGCTGCAGTGTAGAAGCCTCAGAACCGTCCGCTGACTCCTCTCATTTCCTTATTGATGTATTAATTTTCCATAATCTTAGAATATTCTCTATATAATCCCGATGTGCATTAATATAGGTCTTATTTACTTTTTAGTCTATAAATTGATATAATTTCATTTCAGCCCTTCGTTTTCTAGTCAGTGACCTTTGGCATTGTCTGCCGTTTCTCTTTAGCGCCCAAGAAAAAAATAAATAAATAAACCAAGGATTGCTACAATTGGGTTGGCTTACTGTTTTTCTATGCATATTTGCCCTTCTTGTCATTGCTCATCTTGGATCTATAATCTTTATCGCATTGATTGGACCAGAAGTATTAAGATGTGCTCACTCATCAGTATTTACCAGTACTGAGCACCCGAGCATGGTAGTGCTCACTCATCAGTATTTACCAGTACTGAGCACCCGAGCATGGTAGTGCCCGCTCATCACTAGTTACGAGTACTGAGCACCCGAGCATGGTAGTGCCCGCTCATCACTAGGTACCAGTACTGAGCACCCGAGCATGGTAGTGCCCGCTCATCACTAGGTACCAGTACTGAGCACCCGAGCATGGTAGTGCCCGCTCATCACTAGGTACCAGTACTGAGCACCCGAGCATGGTAGTGCCCGCTCATCACTAGTTACCAGTACAGAACACCTGAGCATGGTAGTGCCCGCTCATCACTAGTTACGAGTACCAAGCACCCGAGCATGGTAGTGCCCGCTCATCACTAGTTACCAGTACTGAGCACCCGAGCATAGTAGTGCCCGCTCATCACTAGTTACCAGTACAGAACACCTGAGCATGGTAGTGCCCGCTCATCACTAGTTACGAGTACCAAGCACCCGAGCATGGTAGTGCTCACTCATCACTAGTAGTTACCAGTACTGAGCACCCGAGCATGGTAGTGCCCGCTCATCACTAGTTACGAGTACTGAGCACCTGAGCATGGTAGTGCCCGCTCATCACTAGTTACAAGTACTGGGCACCCGAGCATGGTAGTGCCCGCTCATCACTAGTTACAAGTACTGGGCACCCGAGCATGGTAGTGCCCGCTCATCACTAGTTACCAGTACTGAGCACCCGAGCATGGTAGTGCCCGCTCATCACTAGTTACGAGTACTGAGCACCCGAGCATGGTAGTGCCCGCTCATCACTAGTTACCAGTACTGAGCACCCGAGCATGGTAGTGCCCGCTCATCACTAGTTACGAGTACTGAGCACCTGAGCATGGTAGTGCCCGCTCATCACTAGTTACGAGTACAGAGCACCTGAGCATGGTAGTGTTCGCTCATCACGAATGACTTGTTTTCTCCGGAGCATTCCTTTTAATACGGACGTTACTGATTTCCTCTTCTTAGGTGTGGAGCGTAGACGGATATACGACATTGTCAATGTTCTAGAGAGCTTGCACATGGTCAGCCGCCTCGCCAAGAACAAATACATTTGGCACGGCCGCAAAAACCTCAACCAGACCTTCGATGTGTTGAAACGAGTTGGAGAAGAGAACAAGTACGCCGAACAGATCCTGCACCTAAAAAAGCGAGAGCAGGAGGAGGCGGACGCACAGGACGACGCATCCATCCCCAAGTCACTGGTGAAGCAGGCGGAGGTCAGCTTCGTGGAGCTGCCCGGCCTGGAGTTCAGAGCTGGTGAGTACTAGTCGAAATCCTCTCCGGGCTGCACTCGTCAAAGGCTGGGAAAGATCTCGTCACATAGGTACCGGGGCGCACCCCAGTGATCCAGTAGAGGGATATGCCCTTTCCTAGAAGGGGGACTTTGGCAATTTATCTGTGGGTATAGGATAACTCGCGGTCTTGGGGAAGTTCCTTAACACCATTCTTCTTTTCTTTCATGTTCAGCTTCTGTGAACAGCCGGAAGGAGAAGTCTCTGCGAGTGATGAGTCAGCGGTTCGTTATGCTCTTCCTCGTGTCCTCACCGCAGATCGTCAGTCTGGACATCGCTGCCAAAATCTTAATTGGAGAAGATCAACTGGAGGATTTAGATAAAGGCAAATTCAAAAGTAAGACACTTTCTAATATATTTATTTTTTTGTTTGGCTATGAACGGGGAAAGCTCCTGATTCATACACCCCCTGCACTTTGCAAATCCCCCAAAAAAGTAACCCTTTCTTCAACCTTTTGAATGAGGATTTTATTATATGGTGATTCGATACCTCTCTAAATCAGGACGAGCTCCAAAAAGAAATCGGATTTTTTTTTATTTATTTTATTTATTTTTTCTTTTATTAAAAAAAAACCTTCACAGCAAAAATAAGACGTCTGTACGACATAGCGAATGTCCTGAGCAGCCTGAATCTTATAAAGAAGGTGCACGTAACGGAAGAGAGGGGCCGCAAGCCGGCGTTCCAGTGGACCTGTCCGGAAACGTCACCAGATGACCCAGGTGAGATGAGCGGATCCTGTGGTATCTGCTATATCTATTCATATTGATGTACCCTTGGCTGCATGCAATTTAAAAAAATAAAACTACGTACGCTCTCATATAAATAAAGCCTAGGGTCCACTCACATCTGCATATAAATACTACAAGTGCAAACCATTTAACCCCTTCAGCCCCGGGGCACTTTCCGTTTTTGCATTTTTGTTTTTTGCTCCCCTTCTTCCGAGAGCTGTAACTTTTTTTTATTTTTCCGTCAATCTTGCCATATGAGGGCTTGTTTTTTGCGGGACAAGTTGTACTTTTAAATGAAACCATAAGTTTTACCATATGGTGTACTGGAAAACAGCAAAAAAATTCCAAGTGGGGGGAAAACTGCAAAAAAAGTGTGATGGCACAATAGATTTTGGGATGTTTTATTCACCGTGTTCACTATATGGTAAAACTGATGTGTGGGTATGATGCCTGGGGTCGGTGCGAGTTTGTAGACACCAAACATATATAGGTTTACTTGTATCTAAGGGGTTAAAAAAAATTCAGAAGTTTGCCCAATAAAAGTGGCGTACGTTTTGCACCATTTTCCGAAACCCGTAGCGTTATCATTTTTTGGGATCTATGGCTCAGTAACTACTTATTTTTTGCGTCTCGAGCTGACGTTTCTAATGGTACAATTTTTGCGCAGATGCTACGTTTTGATCGCCTGTTATTGCATTTTGCGTAAAACTTGCGGCGACCAAAAAACGTAATTTTGGCGTTTGGAATTTTTTTGCCACTACGCCGTTTACCAATCAGATTAATTGATTTTATATTTTGATAGTTCGGGCATTTCGGAACGCGGCGATACCAAATATGTGCATATTTATTTATTTTTTTTAAGCCTTTAATTTTCAATGGGGGGAAAGGGGGGTGATTTGAACTTTTAGGTTTTTTTATTTTTTTTTTATTTATTTTTTTTTATATTTTACTAGTCCCCCTAGGGGGCTATAGCGATCAGCAATCCGATCGCTATTATCTATCTATACATCGATCTATACAGCTGTAAATCGCAGATTCAGTCACTTTTGTTTTCACCCTGCTCCCGGCCGGGTGAAAACGAAAGTAAAACGTCATAGCTGCAGGCGTCATCACATGACCCTGTGCTACGATGGCAACCCCCGAAAGTCACGTGATCACTCACGTGACTTCTGGTGGGGGCGGTGGTAAGTAAAAAACATGGCCGCGCGCATATACATCTCGCTGCCAGATTTTGGCAGCGAGATGTAAGGGGTTAATGTTCCGGGTGGAATGCGATTCCACTCGGAACATGTAGGCACACATGTCAGCTGTTGATAACAGCTGATATGTGCGCCGATCCCCGCCGCCTGCTCGCGGCAGGGGGCGGGGCTTAACGGGATACGCTCCATGACGGATATATCCGTCCATGGTCAGGAAGGGGTTAAAAAAAAAAACAAAAAAACACATTGCACTTGCATTTGGCCTAAAGAAAAAAATCGCAGAAAGAAAAACTGCCAATACTCAGTCAATGGGTGCAACAAAAAACAAGACACATGGACCATCCGTATGCCGTCCGTTTTTCTTAAAGATATGCTACCATTATGTAGCTTAGGCTAGAACACGAAATGATCGTAGAATTGATAGGCGACAAATAACAAATACCAAATGAATTGCATTTGCTCCATTTATCTAGATTAAAACTGGAGGTTTGTTTTGTTTTTGTTTTTTTTTTTTTTTAATACCGTATTTATTTATTTTTTTTTATTAGAAGACACACTTTTTTCCTCCCAAAAATTTGGTTGGAAAATGAGGGGTACGTTTTTATAATTCGAATGTAGCTTACCAGGAGGTGGAGAGTGGGCCTGTGCTGGCAGCTGGAGCCCATGCTGGTTTTGTGGAGCTGGGTGGTGTGGCAGGTGTGCCAGATGCGCTGTTGGTGGTGCGGGCTTCAAAGACATGGTGCCCGGAGTCAGCGCATGCGCAGATGGGGCTCTCAGCTCAAGAGCTCATCATTGCTTGCGCCGCCTCCGGTCCACTGATCTCCCAGCAGCAGACTTAAAGAAAATGGTGCCCGGAGGTGGCGCGTGCGAAGATGAGATCTGTACTTGTCATTGAGCCCATAGATCAATCTGCGCACGCGCTAACTCTGGGCGCCGTTTATTTGAAACCTGCACCGCCAACAGAGCTTCTGAGATACTTGCCGCACCGCCCTGTTCCACACAGCCAGCATGGACCCCCACTGCGCCTGCAGCATCGCCCCGCTCCTGCACCGCTCCTGCCTCCTGTGACCCCCCCGCTCCACCAACACTGGCGCCCCCCTTTCTGGTAAGACACCACTGCAGTATGAGATGGGAACACCCCCCCCCCCCCCCCTTTTTTTTTTTCCCCCCCCTAAATTTGGGGTGCAGCTTATAATCCGGTGCAGTTTATAAAATGAAAAGTAATGTACTTAGATGTGAGCAAACCCTTCAAAGAAAATCTCCAGGCACAACGTATACAGTGTGATGCACACAGAGAGACGTGCCTGGTAATTAATCTTTGTGCATCAGTTTTGAAATGTTCTGCAACTTTTTAAGAGTATTTGTTACTCACTTTTTTGACACTTTGTTTCCAAAAAAAAAAAAAATTCTCATTTAGATCCAAAGGCAAATACCCCATTCACACACAGTACTATTCACGGCTGAGCTTTTGTTACAATTTTATCAGGTGCATATAGTTATCTGTGATGAATCTTGTGCAATGTCCCAATTCTTTTGTAAAACTGAAATGAGTTAATTTTTGGAAAATCGATGATTAGTCTGTTACTCTGAGACTGTACATTGCTATGGTATAAATCACCCTGGCATGAATGCCATCACTTCTGGCTGGTGATAATTCATCTTCTCTTGGTTAAGGAAATTGAGAACCTTTCTCCCTTTATTTTGCAGAATCCACGTTGCACACCTCGATAGCTCTGGACCTTCGTTCTCCCAAAGAGAATTGCGCCAAGAATTTGTTTTCCAGCCGCGGCAAGCAAAGCTTCACTCGGCATCAGTCTCTTATAAAGCTGGCGAAGAGCATCGAAAATGACAGGAGGAAAATCAACTCTGCCCCCAGCAGTCCGGTAAAGAACGGTAAGTGATGGAGGAGCGTGTAAGAGGCTGTCCACTGCTTCCGCACTGATCGCTTATTCTTAGGATAGGTCATTTATTTCTGATCGTTGCAACACCCTGCATCCACGCGGAGCTCTGGGTTGGCGGTGTCCGGAACTGCACAATTGGTTGCCTGGCACAGCTCCATCTGCTGTACTGTGGACGCGGCTGGATACTGCACATCTGCCCCTAGATTTGAATAGAGGACGGATGTGCAGAACACCATTGCAAATGTGAACAGGGTGCTAGCTAATAAATACACAAAGTGAAAACTGCACACCAAATTCAGAGAAATATGAACAAGCATAACTGCTTTATAATAAATAAGGAATCAAAAATACAATTAGCCATATGAAAAATTGTAAAAATTGAAATTGCATAACTGCTGAGGATTATTTGAAAAAAAAAAAAAAGATATTTAGCTAATGTATTTATCAATTCATTACTGCCCCATTACCACTTCACGGTAATCTCTTATTTATGAGGTCCCTAATCAAATGTTACCTCTCTATGCAGTTAAAACCTGCTTGTGTATGGGTACCTAAATTAATGTTACCTCCTATGTGCGGTTGAAACCTGCTTGTGTATGGAAAGCCAGGGAGCGGGCTATATAGGAAATTGAACAAATATGGCTAAAGGGCAGGACTGGGTTCTCGGACAGAAAAAAAGTTCTGTTTGTTGTTCAATTTCCTATATAGCCAGGTCCCTGGCTTCCCATACACACAAGCAGGTTTTAACCGCACGTAGAGGTAACGTTTGGTTAGGTACCCATACACATGCAGGTTTTAACCGCATAGAGAGGTAACATTTGGTTATTGACCCCATAAATAAGAGATTACCGTGAAGTGGTTATCGGGCAGTAATGAATTGATCAATACATTAGCTAAATATTTTATTTATTATTTTTTTTTTTTTTTCAAATAATCCTCAGCAGTTTTGCAATGTCGCATTTCAATTTTTCATATGGCTAATTGTATTTTTCATTCCTTATGTATTATAAAGCAGTTATGCTTGTTCATATTTCTCTGAATTTGGTGTGCAGCTTTCACTTTATATAGGATGTGCAGAACATGGCCGCGGTCACAGAACAGCAGATGGAGCAGTGCCATGCAGCTAAGTAATTGTGCAGTACCCGGCCGCAGCACAGTACAGCAGATGGAGCAGTGCCATGCAGCTAAGTAATTGTGCAGTACCCGGCCGCAGCACAGTACAGCAGATGGAGCAGTGCCATGCAACTCCATAATTGTGTGGCCCTGGACAGCACTGAAAAGCTGATCGGCGCAGGTGCCCGGTGTTGCACCCCCTGCCAAATCCGACATTGATAACCTAACGCAAGGATGGACCCTAAATGTTTACGTAGTGGACAACCTCTTTTAGGTCTTCAGGAATGGTGAAACCACATGTGTAATCTATGACTCTGTGTCTCGTGGGCACCCACAGGCTTTATGACGTATCCGTTATGTTTCCAAAATAGAGATTTTGGAGTAAAATTTCTTATTCTCCCAATTTTCTATGTGAAGGTGATTCCAGCGATGGTATATCGATCCCTAGTAAGATGGCTCAGCTGGCGGCAATCTGCAAAGAACAGCTCGACCAGACAAAGTAGGTGAATCACTACAAATTAAAGTTTTGGACTTAACGGAACTTTTTTTTTTTTACTTTGGGGGGGTGGAAGTTTGTGTTTTTTTTTTTTTTGTTTTTTTTTGGTTTTTTATTTATTTATTTTTAATGCACACGTTCTGCCTCTAGTGTATAATCGTGAGTTCCCACACTTTCCTGGTAACCAGTCATCACAATAATGGCGCTTTTACTGCTTGCCCAATTGTATAGACAGTGATGAGGAAGACAGAGACGGCAAAAAATGTCTCTGCCTTCTCTATGGAGCATCACACTTCCTCTGACCGCCGACTCCCTGCTCTTAGAACTGCACAATATCCAGTCTGAGAACAGAGCAGGATGTTTTACAGAAGGTCTGTGTTATTTTACAGGGAAAGGAAGAAGGTGAAACTCAAAGTTCCCCGAGGTATCATTACTGGGAATGCCAAGATCGCGATGAAGCCCCAGAGCCAACAAGCCTTCAGCCCACTTCTGTTCCAGGCTTTACCATTTGTCCATCCTCACCCCAATTCCCCCGCTCCGTACGCCGTCTATTTACAGTCTCCAAACGCCAATGTCCAGGCTCATCCCATCATGTGCGCCGCTCAGACCCTGGTGGAAGCCCCCCAAGGAGATAAGAAAAATGTGCAAAGTGACGGCAAAGTCTCACCGACTGACGGATCTGATGAGAATGAACCGGCGCAGGAGAAATGTCCCAGGAGGCTCTCTGAACAGGAGAACGGCGGCACCAAGAGGCTGAAAAGTTCTCAAGATGAGATAGCTGAGGTTTGTATTTACCAGCTGATCCAAAACATCCTTAGTATAGCTACAAATACCCAATTATAGCCGGAATAGATCAAATTCTTTGTATCATCCACCACCACTAGAGGGCGCTACCTGAGTGACTTTTTTTTTTTTTCTTCATTCTTTCCCTATTACAGTAGTAACAACCCTGAGAATGAATTAATGATATATATTCTTTGTATACTTATATTTATTTCTTAAATATTAAGAAAATATGATTTTTTTCTTAATTTATAATAAATTCTTAATTATTTTCTTAAATCGCTAATTTTAAGAAATTAATAAATTTAAGAAAATATTTTTCAATAATAATCTTATATATTAATATATTTTCGAAAATATTTTGATTAATATAGTTTAATTTATTTTCTAATCGTTTAATATAATTAAGAAAATATTAATTAATTTTATTTTCTAATGAAAATAAAATATATATGTATTAATAATAATTTATTAATTTTAATAATTTACCTGTAATTGGAAATTTTCTTGTATTATGTCATTATTATAAGAAAATAAAATACATTATTTTATTTTCTTACTGTTTTATATATTTAAGAAAATATTTTCATTATTATTATTATTATTATTATTATTAATAATAATAATAAGAATAATATATTTTTTTATTATCTTCTTAATTTTTTTGTTATTTTTTTTTCTCCCTGATATCTGAGTTTATTCTTTTGTCTTACAGAGATTGGTGCATTCGGGGTACCTAATCCCAGTACAGTTGGCACCTTTGTCGAATGAACCCATGAAAGATCAAACCGGTTCCACCGCTGATCCAAAAATGATCACATCTCCCCTTACAGGTGACCTTTTATGTACTCGTAAAATTGGTCTTTGTATATGTCAGTTCTTTGGGGGGGGGGGGGGGGGCGGTGTCGTGGCTTGCTGGGACTTGTAGTCACCCAGCCCGTCCTCACTGCCTCTTTATAACCTATTATTTGTATTCTCTGCAGGGGTCTATCCTCTGAAAGTGATGTTTTCTCCTTGTGTGAGTCAGACGGGTCAGATTTCCACATCTACCCCTGTTGCGTCCTGCCCGAGCCCCAGTGCTGGAATATTGAACTTCACCCTGCAAAACAAAGACCTGATATCGCCCCCTGGTGGCAGCGCGCAGTCTGTTGCTATGTCTCCGAAAAACGGGAAGCCTGCGGAGGACCTGCAGGCAGCTAAAGTGTTAAATTTCAAACACCTGTCTCCCGTACCATATCAAGGACAGCCCTTCACGTTATATGCTCTGCAGCAGGTATGTACCCCTAGAACAGATATCCGCACCATGCTGCTTATATAGCACTGCTGGAGACCCTGGCACTGTGCTCTGCCATCTCCAACAGTGTCGGAGGGTCCCAGCGGTTGGCACTACCTTTCTTTTTAACTACTACTGTTTCCTTGAAATTCAGACAGGGTCTTATATTATTTTTTTGCTCTGATAGATGCTCTAGGTTTTATTTACAGGGGACGTTTTATGTTTTCCAATGAACAACAATCCACATTTATTCTTTAATAAATGGAAAAAAAAAAAAAAATCAACATTTATTCCAGAATAACCACATTCTGGAACATCAATATTTTGTGTTATTCCTATTCCTGGCTCAGATGCACATTTTCTTATCTGCTATTCTCGTGGTGCAGAACGCATCCTATAGTGGTGGGTACAGACCAGATTTAGAAAGGTTTAAGTTACCTGCTTACATTTATTATTCTCTATGTATGGCTAAGTTTACCCCCAAAAGAAACTAGACATCCCCTAAAAGAATCAGTTACCAGACCCCATCAATGAGTTAGTAAGTGAATGGGCTCTCACATACAAATCTGCGTTGCTGTCCAGTCCCCCTGCAGCGCTTTGCTCCCCCCTGGTGACAGGAAGCCGTATCACGCGGAGCGATACTGATACCTGATCTGTTTGTAAGAGCTGCAGGGCAATTCGTCTGGAATGGTGAGGGACAGCGACGCAGATCTCTGTGAGAGCCCATCCACCTTTGGCACTTGCCAACTGTAATTGTTTGGAGTCTGGCAAGTTCAATTTTTTTTTTTTTTTTTTTTCGTGGGGGGTGGGTTGGGCTGGCTGCTTTTGCTTTAGGGGGCTGGCTGCTATTGCCTTTTTGGGGGGCTGGCTGCTATTGCCTTTTTGGGGGGCTGGCTGCTATTGCCTTTTTGGGGGGCTGGCTGCTATTGCCTCTTTGGGGGGCTAGCTGCTATTGCCTCTTTGGGGGGCTGGCTGCTATTGCCTCTTTGGGGGGCTGGCTGCTATTGCCTCTTTGGGGGGCTGGCTGCTATTGCCTCTTTGGGGGGCTGGCTGCTATTGCCTTTTTGGGGGGCTGGCTGCTATTGCCTTTTTGGGGGGCTGGCTGCTATTGCCTTTTTGGGGGGCTGGCTGCTATTGCCTTTTTGGGGGGCTGGCTGCTATTGCCTTTTTGGGGGGCTGGCTGCTATTGCCTTTTTGGGGGGCTGGCTGCTATTGCCTTTTTGGGGGGCTGGCTGCTATTGCCTTTTTGGGGGCTGCCTGCTTTCTTTAACTTTTTTAGCTGCTTGGACACTTCCTTATGGAACCGCAACTAGGGCTTATTTTTGGAGTAGGGCTTATATTTTAAGCATACACAAAAAAAAAATTCTACTGGGAATTATTTCCGGGGTAGGTCTGTTTGTGATGATTTCTTTGCCCTTGATTTGACCTATCCATATTCTTATCTTCCAACAGTCCGGTGTTCCCCTTACACCGAAAGGATCCGAACCACTGAAGGACAACTTCTTCCGCACCCCAGGGGGTCTGACGTCCTCTCCTATGGATTCGATCACTTATACTGGAGCGTCTCAGGGAGCGGTCCTGGTATCGCAGCGGAAGCTGGACGTCGGTGGAGATTAGACTATCCGGCAGGACACACTAGGCTCTGATATCTTACCAGTGGCCACAGGTTCCAGCTGAAGTCACCAAGCCACAAAATGCTGCATTAAAACCAGTTAGGATCCTAGAAGTCCAGCATAGGGTCCCCATCCCCCCCCCCCCCATTTAAAGCCCATTGCTTCCCGCATCTGTTCTGCTTCTGAAGCCTTTGCATCAGCTGCACATATGAGGGTCCATCTCCTCTCTGTGCATCAGTAGGGATCACTCGCCCCACAATTATTCTGCTGAGGAGCCACTTGGCAGAGTAACGAAACATTTAAAACTAATGTGAAACTTCCCTCGAAATCGAGGAACCACGTGATCTGTACTTTATATTAGAAACCCTCTATCGGCATCCAATGGCTGCAGAGTTAAAAGGAAAAAGTAGAATAATTTCAATTATTTATACAGTTTATACCGCACTGTTTAGTGTATGAAAAGATCGACTTTTTATGGTTTTACTTTTTGTAATTATTTTTAAAAATATTTTTTTAACACATTTTAGGTGTAAAATCGTCCGGACTGTAAGGTACACGCTGGTCTGTAGAATGCTTTATGTTCCCCCGGAGTATCGGCTCCGTACGCAGCGGTGGAGTATGCGCACACTATAGATATACTGTGATGGATGTGCTTTATGGGTTCATGGTCTGAGACTTGTTTTTTTTTGTTTTTGTTTTTTTCTCATGGAATTTTGAACAAAAGTAAAACTGTACAGCTTGTTTCAAAGCGAAATGGAATTATTTATAAAGGATTTGGGAATTAATCTGTAATGTATTCTTATAATAAATTTCTTATTATAATTGTGGGATTTCTTCAGAAATGTGTCTGCACCGGCTCCAGAGAGGAGAATCTGACATGACAGCTCCATAGCGGCACTGGCCGGTGAAGCCGAGCGGCCGCCGTACAAGCCGTCTATTATTCCATTGGATACTAGGATTCTTCCATTTTTAGTAATTACTTTTCTACATAAGGAGCAGCTCTGGAGGATAATACAGGAGGTAACTCAGGATCAGTAATGTATGTACATAGTGACTGCACCAGCAGAATAGTGAGTGCAGCTCTGGAGGATAATACTGGATGTAACTCAGGATCAGTAATGTATGTACACAGGGACTGCACCAGCAGAATAGTGAGTGCAGCTCTGGAGTATAATACAGAATATAACTCAGGATCAGTAATGTATGTACACAGTGACTGCCCCAGCAGAATAGTGAGTGCAGCTCTGGAGGATAATACTGGATGTAACTCGGGATCACTAATGTAATGTATGTACACAGTGACTGCACCAGCAGAATAGTGAGTGCAGTTCTGGAGTATAATACAGAATATAACTCAGGATCAGTAATGTATGTACACAGTGACTGCCCCAGCAGAATAGTGAGTGCAGCTCTGGAGGATAATACTGGATGTAACTCAGGATCAGTAATGTATGTACACAGGGACTGCACCAGCAGAATAGTGAGTGCAGCTCTGGAGGATAATACTGGATGTAACTCAGGATCAGTAATGTAATGTATGTACACAGTGACTGCACCAGCAGAATAGTGAGTGCAGCTCTGGAGTATAATACAGAATATAACTCAGGATCAGTAATGTATGTACACAGTGACTGCCCCAGCAGAATAGTGAGTGCAGCTCTGGAGGATAATACTGGATGTAACTCAGGATCAGTAATGTAATGTATGTACACAGTGACTGCACCAGCAGAATAGTGAGTGCAGCTCTGGAGTATAATACAGAATATAACTCAGGATCAGTAATGTATGTACACAGTGACTGCCCCAGCAGAATAGTGAGTGCAGCTCTGGAGGATAATACTGGATGTAACTCAGGATCAGTAATGTAATGTATGTACACAGTGACTGCACCAGCAGAATAGTGAGTGCAGCTCTGGAGTATAATACAGAATATAACTCAGGATCAGTAATGTATGTACACAGTGACTGCCCCAGCAGAATAGTGAGTGCAGCTCTGGAGGATAATACTGGATGTAACTCAGGATCAGTAATGTATGTACACAGGGACTGCCCCAGCAGAATAGTGAGTGCAGCTCTGGAGGATAATACTGGATGTAACTCAGGATCAGTAATGTATGTACACAGTGACTGCACCAGCAGAATAGTGAGTGCAGCTCTGGAGGATAATACTGGATGTAACTCAGGATCAGTAATGTAATGTATGTACACAGTGACTGCACCAGCAGAATAGTGAGTGCAGCTCTGGAGTATAATACAGGATATAACTCAGGATCAGTAATGTAATTGAGTATGCAAAGTGAATGCAAAAACCTAATTCACATGCAATTTGTAAATTCCACTGCAACATGTCAGGTTTTTTTTTTTTTGTGGATTTTAACCTTGACGATGTATATACTAAAATTCACACAATTTGCATGCATAATTCCCCCCCCCCCCTTCCCCCATCATTGGTGGATGCACATTTATTCCACACATAAAGCCCATATCTACAATATAATTTCAGCAATTCGCCGTCTTCTTTGCCTTCACAGCACTGATCTGTCCTAGGGTCATACAAATACATAATATCGTGTTCTGATTTTATAGATCCTTTCCATCCTTTAGTTTTATAAGTGATAGGAGTTTGCTGTAGGTGCGGACAATGTGATGGAGGGAGGTGACCCATCGGAGGGACTGTTCAGCGGCGGCTGCCATGAGCTGATTTCGCCGTGTCTCACCATCCTCCGTTGTCTGCTTACTGGTCTATATCACGGCGAAGCAGCAATCGGCTGGTGTTTTGACCAAAACAGCGACTCTTCCAGAAAGGAAGAAAAAACATGATGTAATGACTAAATGCAGGAACTGGTAGCTATAAATCGGATTACAGAACAGCAGTAGCTCTCAGACTGCAGAAGAACTACAAATCCCAGAACGGCCTGCCAATATTGGGTGTTTAGCGTCTAAATGTAGCATGTTTCTATTCACTGACCATAAGCAGTGATCACAATATATTGGAAACATGTAGAAGTTTTCATCAGACAATGCGTGTTCAAGAGATTAGCCATAAAAAAATTTTTAATTAATTTTTCTAACAGAAAATAGCATAAAATGTGTTTTTGGTGTTTTTTGTTTGTTTTTTTGTTTTCTTTCTAAAAAAAAAAAAAATTCCCTGCTGCCCCCCCCCCCCGTGGTCTCCACTAGTCTGTGTATTTTGCTGCAGTGAGCACATGCAGTACATCCACCTGTATGGCACAATGGCGACCAGTGATTGGCTGCAGCAGCGATGACCTCATGTACAGCACAAGGGAGAACAGTGATTGGCTGCAGCGCTCACATGGCTGTGCTGCAGCAGCGATGACCTCATGTACAGCACAAGGGAGAGCAGTGATTGGCTGCAGCGCTCACGTGCCTGTGCTGCAGCAGCGATTACCTCATGTACAGCACAAGGGAGAGCAGTGATTGGCAGCAGTGCTGATGTGGCTGTGCTGGGGCAGTGATGGTCACAGGTACGGCACAAGGGAGAATAGTGATTGGCAGCAGCGCTCACGTCGATGTGCCAGTGCAGTGAAGGCCACATGTACAGCACGAGAGACCAGTGATTGGCAGCAGCACTCACGTGGCTGTGCTGCAGCAGGGATGGCCACATGTACGGCATAAGGGACACCAGTGATTGGTTGCAGCGCTCACATAGATGTGCTGCTAGAAGAAAGCGTTGAGACCGCCAAAACAGGTGCTAAAGGAGCAGGAAAATAAGTTTATTTTTTTGTTTATTATTTACTTTATCACATTCTTTGCTTTTTAAGAAAAATAGTTTGAAATCCTAGATCACGTCTATAACTTGGAAGAAATTGGGACAAAGGTCCGATAGGTGCAGACAATGGGCCGGGAAGTATTTAGCAATGAGCTCACCCCCGACCCACCTATAAATAGAGCTGGGAGATGGCGGCTCAGTCCTCTGAAGATAATGAGTCCGCTGACAATCTTAGTGCGTTACTCAGTATCACACTTTGTAATGTCAGATATGACCTTTTTATGACACTTGAGCTTCTCCGCTCTTTGCTCTTATTCTTTACTAGAATGGATTCTGTCTGCAGATTTTTTTTTATATGAAATCTGCTAACAGCGTCATGTAGGGACGGAGACCCTGATTCCAGTCTTTTTGTAGAGGGCTTGTGATTAAGATTTTAGGAGAGTTTGTTACATTTGTTCCAAGTGCAAGAAAACGCACATTGTCAGGCAGTTTTGTGGATGCAATATCCTATTCAGGAACCAGGTAGCTCTGGATGAACAGTGCTAGGTCTCCTCTCATGTGGCTTTTTTCCTTATACCCTGGCAATGATCATTTGATCTCACTGATATTCTCCAATTTGTGAGGATTTACTGCGCAGCTCCAATGAACTCCTGTTCCTAAAATCCTTGAAGTTACCGAGTAAGGCGAAACCTCCGATGATGTGGACGAAGCCTCAGTTTTTCCTTGGCCGAAATGTAGACTCTGGAATATCAATAAAGATTACAAGTGGAAAATCGAGCGCGCGACGTCTCCGAATGCTGGATCCACATTGTCCTCGCCAGTGAAGCGTGCAGCCCTGAGCTCATAGGGGAGCGGGAGGGGTCAAGTGTCAGTAAATGTACCAGCCGTCAGTAAAAAGAAGAAAGCCATGAGAAAACCGCAGTAGTCCAACCGGTCTATAGCTAGAAATGTAGCACATAGGGTTGAAAAGTCATGTATAGTGACAAAGGACAAGCTCTGAATGGGACCCCCGGACCCCCATGCCAGAAAACATCATCGTCCAGCATTGGCGCAATGTGAGGGGGCAACCATTCAAAATTCTAGCAAATCTGTGGTGTTACATAGGACTGCAGGTGACATCTACTACATTATCATCTGTACGCTGAGAAATATCACGGTTATCTCTGGTGTTACATAGGACTGAAGGTGACCTCTACTGCATTATCTACTCAGATATCACTATTATCTGTGGTGTTGCATAGGACTGCAGGTTACTTCTACTACGTTATCTGTACTCAGAGATATCACTGTGTTATCTGTGGTGTTACATAGGACTGCAGGTAACATCTAATGTATTATCTGAAGCCAAAGAGGGGGTGCTGTTACTAAATATAGGCAAAATGGGGACACTTTGGAGACGGAGGGTTACACAGTTGGGCTATGCAACACCGTTGCTATGTGGAGGCATGGAGGGGGACACCGTTGCTGTGTGGAGGCACGGAGGGGGACACCGTTACTATGTGGAGGCACGGAGGGGTGCACAGTTACCATGTGGAGACACAGCGGGGGACACCGTTACCATGTGGAGACACAGCGGGGGACACTGTTATTATGTGGAGGCACGGAGGGGTGCACCGTTACCATGTGGAGGCACGGAGGGGTGCACCGTTACTATGTGGAGGCACGGAGGGGTGCACCGTTACTATGTGGAGGCACGGAGGGGTGCACCGTTACTATGTGGAGGCACGGAGGGGTGCACCGTTACTATGTGGAGGCACGGAGGGGTGCACCGTTACTATGTGGAGGCACGGAGGGGTGCACCGTTACTATGTGGAGGCACGGAGGGGTGCACCGTTACTATGTGGAGGCACGGAGGGGTGCACCGTTACTATGTGGAGGCACGGAGGGGTGCACCGTTACTATGTGGAGGCAAGGAGGGGTGCACCGTTACCATGTGGAGACACAGCGGGGGACACCGTTACCATGTGGAGGCAAGGAGGGGGACACCGTTATTATGTGGAGGCAAGGAGGGGTGCACCGTTACCATGTGGAGACACAGCGGGGGACACCGTTACCATGTGGAGACACAGCGGGGGACACCGTTATTATGTGGAGGCAAGGAGGGGGACACCGTTACCATGTGGAGACACAGCGGGGGACACCGTTACCATGTGGAGGCAAGGAGGGGGACACCGTTATTATGTGGAGGCAAGGAGGGGTGCACCGTTACCATGTGGAGACACAGCGGGGGACACCGTTACCATGTGGAGACACAGCGGGGGACACCGTTATTATGTGGAGGCAAGGAGGGGGACACCGTTACCATGTGGAGGCACGGAGGGGTGCACCGTTACCATGTGGAGGCACGGAGGGGGACATCGTTACCATGTGGAGGCAAGGAGGGGGACATCGTTACCATGTGGAGGCAAGGAGGGGGGACATCGTTACCATGTGGAGGCAAGGAGGGGGACATCGTTACCATGTGGAGGCAAGGAGGGGGACATCGTTACCATGTGGAGGCAAGGAGGGGGACACCGTTATTATGTGGAGGCAAGGAGGGGTGCACCGTTACCATGTGGAGACACAGCGGGGGACACCGTTACCATGTGGAGACACAGCGGGGGACACCGTTATTAAGTGGAGGCAAGGAGGGGGACACCGTTACCATGTGGAGGCAAGGAGGGGGACATCGTTACCATGTGGAGGCACGGAGGGGGACATCGTTACCATGTGGAGGCAAGGAGGGGGGACATCGTTACCATGTGGAGGCAAGGAGGGGGACATCGTTACCATGTGGAGGCAAGGAGGGGGACATCGTTACCATGTGGAGGCACGGAGGGGGACATCGTTACCATGTGGAGGCAAGGAGGGGGGACATCGTTACCATGTGGAGGCAAGGAGGGGGACATCGTTACCATGTGGAGGCAAGGAGGGGGACATCGTTACCATGTGGAGGCAAGGAGGGGGACATCGTTACCATGTGGAGGCAAGGAGGGGGACATCGTTACCATGTGGTGGCAAGGAGGGGGACATCGTTACCATGTGGAGGCAAGGAGGGGGACATCGTTACCATGTGGTGGCAAGGAGGGGGACATCGTTACCATGTGGTGGCAAGGAGGGGGACATCGTTACCATGTGGAGGCACGGAGGGGGACATCGTTACCATGTGGAGGCACGGAGGGGTGCACCGTTACCATGTGGAGGCACGGAGGGGTGCACCGTTACCATGTGGAGGCACGGAGGGGTGCACCGTTACTATGTGGAGGCACGGAGGGGTGCACCGTTACTATGTGGAGACACAGCGGGGGACACCGTTACCATGTGGAGGCAAGGAGGGGGACACCGTTATTATGTGGAGGCAAGGAGGGGTGC
This sequence comes from Anomaloglossus baeobatrachus, assembly GCF_048569485.1. Lineage (NCBI taxonomy): Eukaryota > Metazoa > Chordata > Amphibia > Anura > Aromobatidae > Anomaloglossus > Anomaloglossus baeobatrachus. The sequence goes on along the minus strand of NW_027442145.1, from coordinate 104,587 downwards.
ACCGTTACCATGTGGAGACACAGCGGGGGACACCGTTACCATGTGGAGACACAGCGGGGGACACCGTTATTATGTGGAGGCAAGGAGGGGGACACCGTTACCATGTGGAGGCACGGAGGGGTGCACCGTTACCATGTGGAGGCACGGAGGGGGACATCGTTACCATGTGGAGGCAAGGAGGGGGACATCGTTACCATGTGGAGGCAAGGAGGGGGACATCGTTACCATGTGGTGGCAAGGAGGGGGACATCGTTACCATGTGGAGGCACGGAGGGGGACATCGTTACCATGTGGAGGCAAGGAGGGGGACATCGTTACCATGTGGAGGCAAGGAGGGGGACATCGTTACCATGTGGAGGCAAGGAGGGGGACATCGTTACCATGTGGAGGCAAGGAGGGGGACATCGTTACCATGTGGAGGCACGGAGGGGGACATCGTTACCATGTGGTGGCAAGGAGGGGGACATCGTTACCATGTGGAGGCAAGGAGGGGGACATCGTTACCATGTGGTGGCAAGGAGGGGGACATCGTTACCATGTGGTGGCAAGGAGGGGGACATCGTTACCATGTGGAGGCAAGGAGGGGGACATCGTTACCATGTGGAGGCACGGAGGGGGACATCGTTACCATGTGGAGGCACGGAGGGGGACATCGTTACCATGTGGAGGCACGGAGGGGGACATCGTTACCATGTGGAGGCAAGGAGGGGGACATCGTTACCATGTGGAGGCAAGGAGGGGGACATCGTTACCATGTGGAGGCACGGAGGGGGACATCGTTACCATGTGGAGGCAAGGAGGGGGACATCGTTACCATGTGGAGGCAAGGAGGGGGACATCGTTACCATGTGGAGGCAAGGAGGGGGACATCGTTACCATGTGGAGGCAAGGAGGGGGACATCGTTACCATGTGGAGGCAAGGAGGGGGACATCGTTACCATGTGGAGGCACGGAGGGGGACATCGTTACCATGTGGTGGCAAGGAGGGGGACATCGTTACCATGTGGAGGCAAGGAGGGGGACATCGTTACCATGTGGTGGCAAGGAGGGGGACATCGTTACCATGTGGTGGCAAGGAGGGGGACATCGTTACCATGTGGAGGCAAGGAGGGGGACATCGTTACCATGTGGAGGCACGGAGGGGGACATCGTTACCATGTGGAGGCACGGAGGGGGACATCGTTACCATGTGGAGGCACGGAGGGGGACATCGTTACCATGTGGAGGCACGGAGGGGGACATCGTTACCATGTGGAGGCAAGGAGGGGGACATCGTTACCATGTGGAGGCACGGAGGGGGACATCGTTACCATGTGGAGGCACGGAGGGGGACATCGTTACCATGTGGAGGCACGGAGGGGGACATCGTTACCATGTGGAGGCACGGAGGGGGACATCGTTACCATGTGGAGGCACGGAGGGGGACATCGTTACCATGTGGAGGCACGGAGGGGCGCACTATTACACACTGATTAATAATTTTATTAAACGTTTTCTAAATCCCCATCGTTATGAGCTTTCACCCTCTTCACTTTTGTCCTGCACCATTACAAAGTATTTGGCGGGGTCTCCCTGCTAGTTGACGTTCTGTGTGTCGTCCCCCCCCCCCTTCCCTACTGTAAGGATTCCCATGAAGCTTTGTATTTTTTGGCCAGGGTGGTTGGGGGGGGGGGGGGGGGCGAGTGCGGAGCGCCCCCCCTTTCCTGGAAATCTTTGCCCCAGACTGAAATTCCAGAAGCCATTGTTATCCAGCTCCCTCTCTCGCAGTGTTAGGATATGATCCAGGGACTGATCAGCAGCTATTTTGGGAAGCCTGATTTCAGACATGTTCTTCTTCATCAATCATCACCCCAGGAAAGATCGTCCTGGGGAATTTAAAGGGTCCAGGAATCTGTCCAGACCTTACAGTGCCTGAGAAATCTCCATAGGACGCCTGTGCGGAGCGGGTGAGTGTTATGAAGATGGTGCTCCTGTCTTGTACACATTGGATCGGAGTTCTTGCACTTATTTCTGGACTATTCACCCACTTATAGCAACCTGCATTATTACCTTTTGTTTTGCCCCTTTTCCCTTCTTGTATCATCTCTTTTGTGTACAGCTAAAATAATAACAAAAATCCTCCTACCGTTTTGAGTACGCAGCTCCTATGCGCTACAATGTATCTTTATAGTTTTATTATGATTCTTCAGACATACAACCCTCCAATTACTTCCTACTTGGTAATATATATACATAGGGTGATAATCGATGACTGCAAGATGTGCATGGAAGAACGCAGATCTGCATAGACTTAACTATTGACAATGCTTAATGGCTATATATATATATATATATATATATATATATATATATATATAAAATATATTTTATACTGCTCAAAAAAAGGGAACACTACATTACCATCTTGTTGTTTAAGTGCCCCCTTTTATTTATTTTTTTTTTGAGCAATATATACACATACATATACACGTGTGTGTGTATGTATATATGTGTATGTGTGTGTGTATATATATATATATGTGTGTGTGTGTGTGTGTGTGTGTGTGTGTGTGTGTGCATACATATATATATATATATATATATATATATATATAATGTATTTATTACACTAGAAGGTGGCCCGATTCTAACGCATCGGGTATTCTAGAATTTATTGTGTAGTTAATGTATGATTTTGGTTATATATAATATTATATATAGATGTTGTGTGTCGTTGCCAAGTGTCTGTGTAGGGCGCTGTAAATGTTCTGGGTGTGGGGGTGTGTGAGCGGTGTTGCGTTGTGTGTGTGTTGTGTGGTTTGTGGAGCGCTGTGTGTGTGTGTTTGTTGCGCGGTTTGTGTGGGTGTGTGTGTGTTTTGGGGGGAGGTATGTTTTGTGCAGTGTCTGTGTTGGAGGAGTAGTCCTGGGGGGAGAGGAGTATAATAGGAGGAGTAGTCCTGGAGGTGAGGAGTATAATAGGAGGAGTAGTCCTGGGGAGAGAGGAGTATAATAGGAGGAGTAGTCCTGGGGAGAGAGGAGTATAATAGGAGGAGTAGTCCTGGGGAGAGAGGAGTATAATAGGAGGAGTAGTCCTGGGGAGAGAGGAGTATAATAGGAGGAGTAGTCCTGGGGAGAGAGGAGTATAATAGGAGGAGTAGTCCTGGGGAGAGAGGAGTATAATAGGAGGCGTAGTCCTAAGGGGAGAGGAGTATAATAGGAGGAGTAGTCCTGCGGAGAGAGGAGTATAATAGGAGGAGTAATAGTCCTGGGGAGAGAGGAGTATAATAGGAGGAGTAGTCCTGGGGAGAGAGGAGTATAATAGGAGGCGTAGTCCTAAGGGGAGAGGAGTATAATAGGAGGAGTAGTCCTGGGGAGAGAGGAGTATAATGGGAGGAGTAGTCCTGGAGGTGAGGAGTATAATAGGAGGAGTAGTCCTGTGGAGAGAGGAGGATAATAGGAGGAGTAGTCCTGGAGGTGAGGAGTATAATAGGAGGAGTAGTCCTGTGGAGAGAGGAGGATAATAGGAGAAGTAGTCCTGTGGAGAGAGGAGTATAATAGGAGGAGTAGTCCTGTGGAGAGAGGAGTATAATAGGAGAAGTAGTCCTGGGGAGAGAGGAGTATAATAGGAGGAGTAGTCCTAAGGGGAGAGGAGTATAATAGGAGGAGTAGTCCTGGGGAGAGAGGAGTATAATAGGAGGAGTAGTCCTAAGGGGAGAGGAGTATAATAGGAGGAGTAGTCCTGTGGAGAGAGGAGTATAATAGGAGGAGTAGTCCTGGAGGTGAGGAGTATAATAGGAGGAGTAGTCCTGTGGAGAGAGGAGTATAATAGGAGGAGTAGTCCTGTGGAGAGAGGAGTATAATAGGAGGAGTAGTCCTGTGGAGAGAGGAGTATAATAGGAGAAGTAGTCCTGGGGAGAGAGGAGGATAATAGGAGGAGTAGTCCTGGGGGGAGAGGAGTATAATAGGAGGAGTAGTCCTGGGGGGAGAGGAGTATAATAGGAGGAGTAGTCCTGGGGGGAGAGGAGTATAATAGGAGGAGTAGTCCTGGGGGGAGAGGAGTATAATAGGAGGAGTAGTCCTGTGGAGAGAGGAGTATAATAGGAGGAGTAGTCCTGTGGAGAGAGGAGTATAATAGGAGGAGTAGTCCTGGGGAGAGAGGAGTATAATAGGAGGAGTAGTCCTAAGGGGAGAGGAGTATAATAGGAGGAGTAGTCCTGTGGAGAGAGGAGTATAATAGGAGGAGTAGTCCTGGAGGTGAGGAGTATAATAGGAGGAGTAGTCCTGTGGAGAGAGGAGTATAATAGGAGGAGTAGTCCTGTGGAGAGAGGAGTATAATAGGAGGAGTAGTCCTGTGGAGAGAGGAGTATAATAGGAGGAGTAGTCCTGGGGGGAGAGGAGTATAATAGGAGGAGTAGTCCTGTGAAGAGAGGAGTATAATAGGAGGAGTAGTCCTGTGAAGAGAGGAGTATAATAGGAGGAGTAGTCCTGTGGAGAGAGGAGTATAATAGGAGGAGTAGTCCTGGGGAGAGAAGAGTATAATAGGAGGAGTAGTCCTGGGGACAGGAGTATAATAGGAGGAGTAGTCCTGGGGGGAGAGGAGGATAATAGGAGGAGTAGTCCTGTGGAGAGAGGAGTATAATAGGAGGAGTAGTCCTGGGGAGAGAAGAGTATAATAGGAGAAGTAGTCCTGTGGAGAGAGGAGTATAATAGGAGGAGTAGTCCTGTGGAGAGAGGAGTATAATAGGAGGAGTAGTCCTGTGGAGAGAGGAGTATAATAGGAGGAGTAGTCCTGGGGGGAGAGGAGTATAATAGGAGGAGTAGTCCTGTGAAGAGAGGAGTATAATAGGAGGAGTAGTCCTGGGGGGAGAGGAGGATAATAGGAGGAGTAGTCCTGTGAAGAGAGGAGTATAATAGGAGGAGTAGTCCTGGGGGGAGAGGAGTATAATAGGAGGAGTAGTCCTGGGGAGAGAAGAGTATAATAGGAGGAGTAGTCCTGGGGACAGGAGTATAATAGGAGGAGTAGTCCTGGGGGGAGAGGAGTATAATAGGAGGAGTAGTCCTGTGGAGAGAGGAGTATAATAGGAGGAGTAGTCCTGTGGAGAGAGGAGTATAATAGGAGGAGTAGTCCTGTGAAGAGAGGAGTATAATAGGAGGAGTAGTCCTGTGGAGAGAGGAGTATAATAGGAGGAGTAGTCCTGGGGAGAGAAGAGTATAATAGGAGGAGTAGTCCTGGGGACAGGAGTATAATAGGAGGAGTAGTCCTGGGGGGAGAGGAGGATAATAGGAGGAGTAGTCCTGTGGAGAGAGGAGTATAATAGGAGGAGTAGTCCTGGGGAGAGAAGAGTATAATAGGAGAAGTAGTCCTGTGGAGAGAGGAGTATAATAGGAGGAGTAGTCCTGTGGAGAGAGGAGTATAATAGGAGGAGTAGTCCTGTGGAGAGAGGAGTATAATAGGAGGAGTAGTCCTGGGGGGAGAGGAGTATAATAGGAGGAGTAGTCCTGTGGAGAGAGGAGTATAATAGGAGGAGTAGTCCTGGGGGGAGAGGAGGATAATAGGAGGAGTAGACCTGTGGAGAGAGGAGTATAATAGGAGGAGTAGTCCTGTGGAGAGAGGAGTATAATAGGAGGAGTAGTCCTGGGGGGAGAGGAGGATAATAGGAGGAGTAGTCTTGGGGAGAGAGGAGTATAATAGGAGGAGTAATAGTCCTGGGGAGAGAGGAGTATAATAGGAGGAGTAGTCCTGGGGAGAGAGGAGTATAATAGGAGGCGTAGTCCTAAGGGGAGAGGAGTATAATAGGAGGAGTAGTCCTGGGGAGAGAGGAGTATAATGGGAGGAGTAGTCCTGGAGGTGAGGAGTATAATAGGAGGAGTAGTCCTGTGGAGAGAGGAGGATAATAGGAGGAGTAGTCCTGGAGGTGAGGAGTATAATAGGAGGAGTAGTCCTGTGGAGAGAGGAGGATAATAGGAGAAGTAGTCCTGTGGAGAGAGGAGTATAATAGGAGGAGTAGTCCTGTGGAGAGAGGAGTATAATAGGAGAAGTAGTCCTGGGGAGAGAGGAGTATAATAGGAGGAGTAGTCCTAAGGGGAGAGGAGTATAATAGGAGGAGTAGTCCTGGGGAGAGAGGAGTATAATAGGAGGAGTAGTCCTAAGGGGAGAGGAGTATAATAGGAGGAGTAGTCCTGTGGAGAGAGGAGTATAATAGGAGGAGTAGTCCTGGAGGTGAGGAGTATAATAGGAGGAGTAGTCCTGTGGAGAGAGGAGTATAATAGGAGGAGTAGTCCTGTGGAGAGAGGAGTATAATAGGAGGAGTAGTCCTGTGGAGAGAGGAGTATAATAGGAGAAGTAGTCCTGGGGAGAGAGGAGGATAATAGGAGGAGTAGTCCTGGGGGGAGAGGAGTATAATAGGAGGAGTAGTCCTGGGGGGAGAGGAGTATAATAGGAGGAGTAGTCCTGGGGGGAGAGGAGTATAATAGGAGGAGTAGTCCTGGGGGGAGAGGAGTATAATAGGAGGAGTAGTCCTGTGGAGAGAGGAGTATAATAGGAGGAGTAGTCCTGTGGAGAGAGGAGTATAATAGGAGGAGTAGTCCTGGGGAGAGAGGAGTATAATAGGAGGAGTAGTCCTAAGGGGAGAGGAGTATAATAGGAGGAGTAGTCCTGTGGAGAGAGGAGTATAATAGGAGGAGTAGTCCTGGAGGTGAGGAGTATAATAGGAGGAGTAGTCCTGTGGAGAGAGGAGTATAATAGGAGGAGTAGTCCTGTGGAGAGAGGAGTATAATAGGAGGAGTAGTCCTGTGGAGAGAGGAGTATAATAGGAGGAGTAGTCCTGGGGGGAGAGGAGTATAATAGGAGGAGTAGTCCTGTGAAGAGAGGAGTATAATAGGAGGAGTAGTCCTGTGAAGAGAGGAGTATAATAGGAGGAGTAGTCCTGTGGAGAGAGGAGTATAATAGGAGGAGTAGTCCTGGGGAGAGAAGAGTATAATAGGAGGAGTAGTCCTGGGGACAGGAGTATAATAGGAGGAGTAGTCCTGGGGGGAGAGGAGGATAATAGGAGGAGTAGTCCTGTGGAGAGAGGAGTATAATAGGAGGAGTAGTCCTGGGGAGAGAAGAGTATAATAGGAGAAGTAGTCCTGTGGAGAGAGGAGTATAATAGGAGGAGTAGTCCTGTGGAGAGAGGAGTATAATAGGAGGAGTAGTCCTGTGGAGAGAGGAGTATAATAGGAGGAGTAGTCCTGGGGGGAGAGGAGTATAATAGGAGGAGTAGTCCTGTGAAGAGAGGAGTATAATAGGAGGAGTAGTCCTGGGGGGAGAGGAGGATAATAGGAGGAGTAGTCCTGTGAAGAGAGGAGTATAATAGGAGGAGTAGTCCTGGGGGGAGAGGAGTATAATAGGAGGAGTAGTCCTGGGGAGAGAAGAGTATAATAGGAGGAGTAGTCCTGGGGACAGGAGTATAATAGGAGGAGTAGTCCTGGGGGGAGAGGAGTATAATAGGAGGAGTAGTCCTGTGGAGAGAGGAGTATAATAGGAGGAGTAGTCCTGTGGAGAGAGGAGTATAATAGGAGGAGTAGTCCTGTGAAGAGAGGAGTATAATAGGAGGAGTAGTCCTGTGGAGAGAGGAGTATAATAGGAGGAGTAGTCCTGGGGAGAGAAGAGTATAATAGGAGGAGTAGTCCTGGGGACAGGAGTATAATAGGAGGAGTAGTCCTGGGGGGAGAGGAGGATAATAGGAGGAGTAGTCCTGTGGAGAGAGGAGTATAATAGGAGGAGTAGTCCTGGGGAGAGAAGAGTATAATAGGAGAAGTAGTCCTGTGGAGAGAGGAGTATAATAGGAGGAGTAGTCCTGTGGAGAGAGGAGTATAATAGGAGGAGTAGTCCTGTGGAGAGAGGAGTATAATAGGAGGAGTAGTCCTGGGGGGAGAGGAGTATAATAGGAGGAGTAGTCCTGTGGAGAGAGGAGTATAATAGGAGGAGTAGTCCTGGGGGGAGAGGAGGATAATAGGAGGAGTAGACCTGTGGAGAGAGGAGTATAATAGGAGGAGTAGTCCTGTGGAGAGAGGAGTATAATAGGAGGAGTAGTCCTGGGGGGAGAGGAGGATAATAGGAGGAGTAGTCTTGGGGAGAGAGGAGTATAATAGGAGGAGTAATCCTGGGGGGAGAGGAGCCTAATAGGAGGAGTAGTCCTGGGGGGAGAGGAGTATAATAGGAGGAGTAATCCTGGGGGGAGAGGAGCCTAATAGGAGGAGTAGTCCTGGGGAGAGAGGAGTATAATAGGAGGAGTAGTCCTGTGGAGAGAGGAGTATAATAGGAGGAGTAGTCCTGTGGAGAGAGGAGTATAATAGGAGGAGTAGTCCTGTGGAGAGAGGAGTATAATAGGAGGAGTAGTCCTGGGGGGAGAGGAGTATAATAGGAGGAGTAGTCCTGTGAAGAGAGGAGTATAATAGGAGGAGTAGTCCTGTGGAGAGAGGAGTATAATAGGAGGAGTAGTCCTGGGGGGAGAGGAGGATAATAGGAGGAGTAGTCCTGGGGGGAGAGAGGAGTATAATAGGAGGAGTAATCCTGGGGAGAGAGGAGGATAATAGGAGGAGTAGTCTTGGGGAGAGAGGAGTATAATAGGAGGAGTAGTCCTGGGGAGAGAGGAGGATAATAGGAGGAGTAGTCTTGGGGAGAGAGGAGTATAATAGGAGGAGTAATCCTGGGGGGAGAGGAGCCTAATAGGAGGAGTAGTCCTGGGGGGAGAGGAGTATAATAGGAGGAGTAATCCTGGGGGGAGAGGAGCCTAATAGGAGGAGTAGTCCTGGGGAGAGAGGAGTATAATAGGAGGAGTAATCCTGGGGGGAGAGGAGCCTAATAGGAGGAGTAGTCCTGGGGAGAGAGGAGTATAATAGGAGGAGTAATCCTGGGGGGAGAGGAGCCTAATAGGAGGAGTAGTCCAGGGGGGAGAGGAGCCTAATAGGAGGCATAGTCCTGGAGGTGAGGAGTATAATAGGTGGAGTAGTCCGGGGGGGAGGTGTATAGGTGCCCAATGTGTGCGGGGGGCGTGCCCGAGCGGCCAATGCGTGCGGGGGGCTGGCCCGAGCCGAGCGGCCAATGCGACGGTTGTCACTGTAATGACGTGACGTCATTTTGGAACAAGACAGACATACAGAATAAGGCAATTATATATATATATATATATATATATATATATATATATATATATATATATATATAAATTTTATATACTGCTCAAAAAAATAAAGGGAGCACTTAAACAACAAGATGGTAATTTAGTGTTCCCTTTATTATTTTTTTTGAGCAGTGTGTATGTATGTATATATATATGTATGTATGTATATATATATATATATATATATATATATATATGTGTATATATATAATATATAACTCATTGCTGTAATAAAATATTGCAAAAGTATCTATGACTTAAAATATTTTCTTTTTAATCAGATTGTTGTATTGTTTTAGGGACTTAAAATAATGATTGTGTCTAACTGTAACGATACAAAGAGGCTCATTTCTCAATGGCGTTGGAAGAGGCGCATGTTGCGAAGGATTTGGACACTATTTGTACCAAATGTTGCTCTGATAAAAAGTTTAGCACAGACTAGACACCTTCATCCAGTAATTGTGCTGATTAATTGTACACTTGGTGCAGATTTCTTTGTTTTTGTACCATTGATGCATATTTCCAGGCTACAGATTTTGTCCAGTTATCACTTTATTATCCCTGACTCTGCCCCATAATAAAGGTCATACTTGCATGGCACCAGTATATAAAACTCACTGCAATCTCATGATGGAAAAGGTTTTATAGAAAGCAGATGAATCACTGTGTACATAGAAAGTTATGTTTCTGTTTATGCTTCTTTATAAAACATTTGTTTTCTGTCCGTGAACAATCTGGTTTAAGGCTCTGTTCACACTTGCATATAGGGAATCTGCCCAAGCTGCAGGTTTTTTTTTGCACATAAAACTATCTCTTGGTAGGAAAAATGAGATTTTTTTTGCCACGTTTATTCATTTTTTTTCATGGTTTTTTTTTATGCATTGAGATAGGGAAACACTTGGAAAAATGCAGAAACAATTAACAAGTCAATTATTTGGTGGGTTTTTTTCTGCAACAAAATCTGCAACGTGTGTGCACAGCACTTCAGGATTCTCATAGACTTTGCTGGGATGCATTTTTCCTTGTTGTATTCAATAAAATCTGCAACAAAAAAAAACGCAGCGTGGGCACACAGCCTAAGGGTATGTGCGCACGTTGCGTACTAGCCCAGCACCGTAAAAGGTGCGCTTCAGAGCGCAGCTGAAAATCTCCGTTCTGAAGCGCATGGTGCCGGCGAGAACGTGCGCTCTGCCTGCAGCTCCTGCCATAGACAGAGCAGGAGCTGCCGGCAAAGCGCACGGAAGAAGTGACATGTCACTTCTTTTTGCGCAGCGCTTCGGCAGTAGCCGAAGCGCTGCGCTCTGAGACGCCATGTGCGCACGGCCCCTGCACAATCTCCATACACTGTGCAGGGGGCGCAGGACGCATGCAGTTACGCTGCGCTGCAAAGCGCAGCGTAACTGCATGAATTTACGCAATGTGCGCACATAGCCTTAAGGTTCCATTACAGGTTCCAGCAATAAAAAGTCCAGCAGGCTGCACTAATTTTTCCACTCAAATGGAAACCTGACGTACCTCATTATAATTTAGGGCTTGTGCACACTTTGTGTATATTTGCAGCAGATTTTTCTGTAATGCCCCTCCCCAAAAAGTGTATTGGCAGGAAAAACTGCATTTTTACTTGCATTCTTCAAATTCCTGCGTTTTACCTGCTTTTTATGTGTAGAAAACATGTGTTTTGGACCAACAAAACGCATGCTTTTCTAACATTAAATTAATGGAATCATATGTCCCTTTTACACACACACATAGTCCGAAAATTAAATTAAAAAAATTATGATTTTCTTGGTATTTTAGCATTAAATATTATAAAACTGCTATAATTTCAAGAAATATACGGTAACTATTTTCTTTATTAATTCAAAAATTATATATTTTTTGCTTTTTGTCTTTTTTCATTGTTTGACTAATCTTTATTTAGCAGTGTCTTGATGTTCAAAACGCATCTGTCAAAACGCAGGTGAAAAAGCAGGTAAAAAGCGCTAAAAACGCATCTTAAACGCAGTAAATACGCATGAGTTTTCAGCGCTAAATTTCTGAAAAAGGCAACTTTGGTCAAATCAATTAAGCCCAAAACGTGCGTTTAGAACTGCAAGTAGGACGCAAAGTGGGGTCTTAGCCTAAGAACGTTGTAGAAGTTTTCATTCATATACTGATTGTATTTTCTTAATATAAAACTGGAAAACTCCTTTAAGTATCCACATTATTAGTATTCCTGACTCATTGTTTTTTATTTATTTTTTTTAATTTTCAATAAGCCTTGATTTTAATAATATCTTTTACATATCCGCAAATTTTCACGGCTGAAGCAAAAATAAATCTGAACAATAGTTTTATTACTATTATAAACTTTTATCAGATTATTTCTATTTATTGTTACACTGACTGAACGATAAACATCCATCAGCACTAACCAGCCTGCTTGCTGATTGTTTCTCAGATATAGATTTGTCTAGATATGGATCACATAATCGTACTATTTATTAAATATGACAATGTTGTGTAATCATTCCAGACTTGTATTCTTGGACAATGCCAAATCTGGGTGGAGGTGCCAAGTGTGGAGCGTGTGGGAAGACGGTTTACCATGCAGAGGAGATCCAGTGCAATGGGCGCAGCTTCCACAAACCATGCTTCATATGCAGTAAGTATATAACAAGAAGCCAATTGAATGGGTGCTAGCACAAAATTAGTGACCCCAGGGTATGCATCCCTCATAAAATTACACGTGCATGAATGACATAGGTAGAGGGAATACAAGCAGTTGGGAACTTGCACTTCAATGTTTGGCTCCGCCCTAATGCACCGAGCGCCTATGCTTGGTTTGAACAGTCATTTTGTGCTGGCAGAGTACTTTTAACCCATTACACAAACAGAAACGAAATTGGTAGAGGGAATACAAGCAGCTGGGAAAGTGCACTTAAATGTTTGGCTCCGCCCTAATGCATTGAGTGCCTGTGCTTGGTTTGAACAGTCATTTTGAGCTGGCAGAGTCCTTTTAACCCATTACACAAACAGAAACGAAATTGGTAGAAGGAATACAAGAAGCTGGGAAGGTGCACTTCAATGTTTGGCTCCGCCCAGGGCCGTATTTGCCACTAGGCACCCGTGGTCCCGTGCCTAGGGCGGCACGTTGCGGGGGGGTGGCACTTTCTGGCAGAAAAAAAAAAAAAAATATATATATATATTTTTTTTTTTTTACATCCCCGCCCCCCGCCCCTCCCTCCGTTGCACTTCGCTGTAGTACACGGAGGGCGCCAGGCATAGTGAGCTGATTAACCCCAGAAGTTCCAACGCCTGCACTTCCGGGTCAGAGGCGCGCGGGCGCGCCAGTCAGCTCACTGCCCCGTGCTGCAGCGTCCAATGCTGCAGACGACACACGCCGCGGAGGAGGACGCGACTGGAGCTGGAGCCAGCCAGAAGAGGATAATCAGCAGAGAAGGGCAGCAGGCACCAGAGCAGGTATGCGTAAGGCAGAGCCTAGAATGTATGGGCACCTTACAGGTTAGTTGATGATCGTTGCGATGCCTCTTTTTGGCTGGGGGGAGGCTGGGAAAAGAGAGAGGCTGGGGGGAGGCTGGGAAAAGAGAGAGGCTGGGGGGAGGCTGGGAAAAGAGAAGCTGAGGCTGGGGGGGAGGCTGGGAAAAGAGAGGCTGAGGCTGGGGGGGAGGCTGGGAAGAGAGAGAGGCTGAGGCTGGGGGGAGAGAGAGGCTGAGGCTGGGGGGGAGAGAGAGGCTGAGGCTGGGGGGAGAGAGAGGCTGAGGCTGGGGGGGAGGCTAGGGGGAGAGAGAGGCTGAGGCTGGGGGGAGAGAGAGGCTGAGGCTGGGGGGGAGGCTGGGGGGAGAGAGAGGCTGAGGCTGGGGGGAGAGAGAGGCTGAGGCTGGGGGGAGAGAGAGGCTGAGGCTGGGGGGGAGGCTGGGGGGAGAGAGAGGCTGAGGCTGGGGGGGAGGCTGGGGGGAGAGAGAGGCTGAGGCTGGGGGGGAGGCTGGGGGGAGAGAGAGGCTGAGGCTGGAGGGAGGCTGGGGAGGAGAGAGGCTGAGGCTGGGGGGGGAGGCTGGGGGGAGAGTGAGGCTGAGGCTGGGGGGCAGGCTGGGGGAGAGTGAGGCTGAGGCTGGGGGGGGAGGCTGGGGGGAGAGTGGGGGTGAGGCTGGGGGGGATGCTGGGGGGAGAGTGAGGCTGAGGCTGGGGGGGGAGGCTGGGGGGAGAGTGAGGCTGAGGCTGGGGGGAGAGTGAGGCTGAGGCTGGGGGGAGAGTGAGGCTGAGGCTGGGGGGGGGAGAGAGAGGCTGAGGCTGGGGGGGGAGGCTGGGGGGAGAGAGAGGCTGAGGCTGAGGGGGGAGGCTGGGGGGAGAGAGAGGCTGATGCTGGGGGAGAGAGAGGCTGATGCTGGGGAAGAGAGAGGCTGATGCTGGGGGAGAGAGAGGCTGATGCTGGGGGGAGAGAGGCTCATGCTGGGGGAGGCTGGGGGAGAGAGAGGCTGATGCTGGGGGAGAGAGAGGCTGATGCTGGGGGAGGCTGGGGTGAGAGAGGCTGATGCTGGGGGATGCTGGGGGGAGAGAGGTTGATGCTGGGGGGGCTGGGGAAGAGAGGCTGATGCTGGGGGAGAGGCTGCTGCTGAAGGCGGGGGAGTGAGGCTGCTGCTGGGGGAATGGGAGAGAGGGGACAATGCTAGAGACAGAGGACAAGGGTTGAGGGATAGTGCAATGACTAAATCGATGGGGGGAGTGTAAGGACTCAGAATGAGAGGGGGGCAGCATTGGGAGCTCATTATGGAAAAGGGGCAGCATGTGTGGGATCAGTATGGAGTGGAGCAATGTAGGGGAGTCAATATCAAGAGTGGGGTAGTGTGTGTGGGGGGGTCTCAGCATAAGCGCTAGTGTGGTGGTCTTAGTATGATGAATGGGGCAGCATGGAGGTGTCATTATGGAAAAGAGGAAGGCAGCATTAGGAGCTCATGGAGAGGGGCAGCATGCATGGGACACTGTGAGGAGGGGGCAGCATGCATGGGACATTGTGAGGAGGGGGCAGCATGCATGGGACATTGTGAGGAGGGGCAGCATGCATGTGACACTGTGAGGAGGGGGCAGCATGCATGTGACACTGTGAGGAGGGGGCAGCATGCATGGGACACTGTGAGGAGGGGGCAGCATGCATGGGACATTGTGAGGAGGGGCAGCATGCATGTGACACTGTGAGGAGGGGGCAGCATGCATGTGACACTGTGAGGAGGAGGCAGCATGCATGGGACACTGTGAGGAGGGGCAGCATGCATGGGACCCTGTGAGGAGGGGGCAGCATGCATGGGACACTGTGAGGAGGGGGCAGCATGCATGGGACCCTGTGAGGAGGGGGCAGCATGCATGGGACACTGTGAGGAGGGGGCAGCATGCATGGGACACTGTGAGGAGGGGGCAGCATGCATGGGACATTGTGAGGAGTGGGCAGCATGCATGGGACACTGTGAGGAGGGGGCAGCATGCATGGGACCCTGTGAGGAGGGGGCAGCATGCATGGGACATTCTGAGGAGTGGGCAGCATGCATGGGACACTGTGAGGAGGGGGCAGCATGCATGGGACCCTGTGAGGAGGGGGCAGCATGCATGGGACACTGTGAGGAGGGGGCAGCATGCATGGGACATTGTGAGGAGTGGGCAGCATGCATGGGACATTGTGAGGAGTGGGCAGCATGCATGGGACATTGTGAGGAGGAATCAGCATGCATGGGACACTGTGAGGAGGGGGCTGCATGCATGGGACACTGTGAGGAGGGGCAGCATGCATGGGACACTGTGAGGAGGGGGCAGCATGCATGGGACACTGTGAGGAGGGGGCAGCATGCATGGGACACTGTGAGGAGGGGGCAGTATGCATGGGACCCTGTGAGGAGGGGGCAGTATGCATGGGACCCTGTGAGGAGGGGGCAGCATGCATGGGACACTGTGAGGAGGGGGCAGCATGCATGGGACACTGTGAGGAGGGGGCAGCATGCATGGGACACTGTGAGGAGGGGGCAGCATGCATGGGACCCTGTGAGGAGGGGGCAGCATGCATGGGACACTGAGGAGGGGGCAGCATGCATGGGACACTGTGAGGAGGGGACAGTATGCATGGGACATTGTGAGGAGGGATCAGCATGCATGGGACACTGTGAGGAGGGGGCAGCATGCATGGGACCCTGTGAGGAGGGGGCAGCATGCATGGGACCCTGTGAGGAGGGGGCAGCATGCATGGGACACTGTGAGGAGGGGGCAGCATGCATGGGACACTGTGAGGAGGGGGCAGTATGCATGGGACATTGTGAGGAGGGATCAGCATGCATGGGACACTGTGAGGAGGGGGCAGCATGCATGGGACACTGTGAGGAGGGGGCAGCATGCATGGGACCCTGTGAGGAGGGGGCAGCATGCATGGGACACTGTGAGGAGGGGGCAGCATGCATGGGACACTGTGAGGAGGGGGCAGCATGCATGGGACACTGTGAGGAGGGGGCAGCATGCATGGGACATTGTGAGGATGGAGCAGCATGCATGGGACATTGTGAGGAGTGGGCAGCATGCATGGGACATTGTCAGGAGGGAGCAGCATGCATGGGACACTGTGAGGAGGGAGCAGCATGCATGGGACACTGTGAGGAGGGGGCAGCATGCATGGGACCCTGTGAGGAGGGGGCAGCATGCATGGGACCCTGTGAGGAGGGGGCAGCATGCATGGGACATTGTGAGGATGGAGCAGCATGCATGGGACATTGTGAGGATGGAGCAGCATGCATGGGACCCTGTGAGGAGGGAGCAGCATGCATGGGACACTGTGAGGATGGAGCAGCATGCATGGGACACTGTGAGGAGGGAGCAGCATGCATGGGACACTGTGAGGAGGGAGCAGCATGCATGGGACACTGTGAGGAGGGGGCAGCATGCATGGGACCCTGTGAGGAGGGGGCAGCATGCATGGGACCCTGTGAGGAGGGGGCAGCATGCATGGGACACTGTGAGGAGGGGGCAGCATGCATGGGACACTGTGAGGATGGAGCAGCATGCATGGGACATTGTGAGGATGGAGCAGCATGCATGGGACACTGTGAGGAGGGAGCAGCATGCATGGGACACTGTGAGGAGGGGGCAGCATGCATGGGACACTGTGAGGAGGGGGCAGCATGCATGGGACACTGTGAGGAGGGGGCAGTATGCATGGGACCCTGTGAGGAGGGGGCAGTATGCATGGGACCCTGTGAGGAGGGGGCAGTATGCATGGGACCCTGTGAGGAGGGGGCAGCATGCATGGGACACTGTGAGGAGGGGGCAGCATGCATGGGACACTGTGAGGAGGGGGCAGCATGCATGGGACACTGTGAGGAGGGGGCAGCATGCATGGGACCCTGTGAGGAGGGGGCAGCATGCATGGGACACTGTGAGGAGGGGGCAGCATGCATGGGACACTGTGAGGAGGGGACAGTATGCATGGGACATTGTGAGGAGGGATCAGCATGCATGGGACACTGTGAGGAGGGGGCAGCATGCATGGGACCCTGTGAGGAGGGGGCAGCATGCATGGGACCCTGTGAGGAGGGGGCAGCATGCATGGGACACTGTGAGGAGGGGGCAGCATGCATGGGACACTGTGAGGAGGGAGCAGTATGCATGGGACATTGTGAGGAGGGATCAGCATGCATGGGACACTGTGAGGAGGGGGCAGCATGCATGGGACACTGTGAGGAGGGGGCAGCATGCATGGGACCCTGTGAGGAGGGGGCAGCATGCATGGGACACTGTGAGGAGGGGGCAGCATGCATGGGACACTGTGAGGAGGGGGCAGCATGCATGGGACACTGTGAGGAGGGGGCAGCATGCATGGGACATTGTGAGGATGGAGCAGCATGCATGGGACATTGTGAGGAGTGGGCAGCATGCATGGGACATTGTCAGGAGGGAGCAGCATGCATGGGACACTGTGAGGAGGGAGCAGCATGCATGGGACACTGTGAGGAGGGGGCAGCATGCATGGGACCCTGTGAGGAGGGGGCAGCATGCATGGGACCCTGTGAGGAGGGGGCAGCATGCATGGGACATTGTGAGGATGGAGCAGCATGCATGGGACATTGTGAGGAGGGAGCAGCATGCATGGGACACTGTGAGGATGGAGCAGCATGCATGGGACACTGTGAGGAGGGAGCAGCATGCATGGGACACTGTGAGGAGGGAGCAGCATGCATGGGACACTGTGAGGAGGGGGCAGCATGCATGGGACCCTGTGAGGAGGGGGCAGCATGCATGGGACACTGTGAGGAGGGGGCAGCATGCATGGGACCCTGTGAGGAGGGGGCAGCATGCATGGGACCCTGTGAGGAGGGGGCAGCATGCATGGGACATTGTGAGGATGGAGCAGCATGCATGGGACATTGTGAGGAGGGAGCAGCATGCATGGGACACTGTGAGGATGGAGCAGCATGCATGGGACACTGTGAGGAGGGAGCAGCATGCATGGGACACTGTGAGGAGGGAGCAGCATGCATGGGACACTGTGAGGAGGGGGCAGCATGCATGGGACCCTGTGAGGAGGGGGCAGCATGCATGGGACACTGTGAGGAGGGGGCAGCATGCATGGGACCCTGTGAGGAGGGGGCAGCATGCATGGGACCCTGTGAGGAGGGGGCAGCATGCATGGGACCCTGTGAGGAGGGGGTAGCATGCATGGGACACTGTGAGGAGGGGGCAGCATGCATGGGACACTGTGAGGAGGGGGCAGCATGCATGGGACACTGTGAGGAGGGGGCAGCATGCATGGGACACTGTGAGGAGGGGGCCGCATGCATGGGACACTGTGAGGAGGGGGCAGCATGCATGGAACATTGTGAGGAGGGGGCAGCATGATGTGAGGACAATGTGCAGATCATATTTCATAATTGAGGAAGGTGTGGTGGGTATAATTTATAAGGGAGGGCAGTGTGTAGTTTATTAGGGGCAGTGTGACAGTCACAGTATATAAGTGGGGACGGTGTGGTGGGAATATTTTATACTCATGCTATGTTTTGATGTGCCCGTGGTGATCCCCATGGGGGGGGGGGGGGGTTAGTGCTCTTCATTTCTCATTGATACTTTTTAAAGTGTTTTACAGAGTAGATCTGCCTTAAACAGATGTCGAGTGCGAAACGTTGTCACTAAGGGGCGCGACCACTTAAAGTGCCTAGGGCAGCACGAAGGCAAAATACAGCCCTGGCTCCGCCCTAATGCCCCGAGCGCTTGTGCTTGGTTTGAACAGTCATTTTGTGCTGGCAGAGTCCTTTTAACCCATTACACAGAACCAAAATAGGTAGAGGGAATACAAGCAGCTGGGAAGGTGCACTTCAATGTTTGGCTCCGCCCTAATGCACCGAGCGCCTGTGCTTGGTTTGAACAGTCATTTTGTGCTGGCAGAGTCCCTTTAACACTTTTCCATGGTTTATAAGGTCCTGCGCTTTTGGCTTCCTCCATCAATTGAGTGTCTCTTGTGGGGGTCGTGGGTGCAATGTAACAATTCCCAGAGCAGTTCTGACAATATGACTACAATCAGATTTCTCCCCATCTATCAAATATAATTCTTCCAGACTTTTCCAAGAATTCCCAGGGATTATCTGTCAGAACTTTATACCTCCTGCCCCAGGATTTGCAAATCTGGCTGAGCTTTGATATGTTTGTCACCAGATATGTGACAGTGGTTGTGAGGACAGAAATAACAGCGGACTCTGGACATTATCTCCGGAGCGCTTTGTTTCTGGATTGTGAGATTATCAGCTGAGGCCGGACTGCGAGACCCAGAGCTTATTGTCATTTTTATATTGGGTCTCATGTAGCGTTCACTGCTCAGTGCAAGGACAATAGAAGGTCAAAGTCACTGCAGGGAAAGCTCATAACAGACAGCGCAAAGTCATGTTTAGTGGCCAATAGTTCGAGTGAGGAAAGGTCCTTTTACATAAAAGAAAAAATCAAATCATTATTTTTATATAGCGCTAACATATTCTGCAGCGCTTTACATACATTGGCAACACTGTCCCCATTGGGGCTCACAATCTAAAGTCCCTATCTGTATGTCTTTGGAGTGTGGGAGGAAACCAGAGAACCCGGCAGAAGCCCACGCAAACACGGGGAGAACATACAAACTCCTTGCAGATGGTGTCCTTGGTGGGATTTGAACCCAGGACCCCAGCATTGCAAGGCTGCAGTGCTAACCACTGAGCCACCCTAGGTCATCAAGGATCATCCCCCAAATATCAATGTAAATAATAGTTATTTGTTTTTTAGATCTGGTAAATTTACTGTAAATGTCCAGTTCTGTTATTATTATTGCCTCATTTCTTCCCTGGCGCTTTACAAGTGAATGGGGTACAAATAACAAACAAGTACAACACTACAGAGCTGCATTTCTAGGCTTCAGAGCTAAAATCTCTGTGCACTCACTGATTGTTCAGTATCTGCATAGAGCTTGCTATAGTGATTTTAATTTTGAAAAATGTTCTCCTTATTGTACATGAAAACTATATAGCCCCTGCAATTATAGAAGCTAAGCTATTAGGAGTGCCTGAAAAGAAGCTTGTTCACTATTTTATATAGTAAGAAACAGAATAGTGAGTGCAGCTCTGGAGTGTAATACAGGATGTAACTCAGAATCAGTACAGGATAAGTAATGCAATGTATGTACACAGTGACTCCACCAGCAGAATAGTGAGTGCAGCTCTGGACTATAATACTGAAGGTAACTCAGGATCAGTACAGGATAAGGCTACTTTCACACTTGCGTTGGACGGCTTCCGTAGCATTGCGTTGTGTGACGCAACGGATGCTACGGATCGTACAAAACAATGGAAAGCTTTTTTTAAATTTTTTTTTTTTCTTTTCAGTTTTACCGGCAGAAGACTATAGTGAACGATCAGCTTATCACCCAGCGGCCGGGCGCTCAACTGATCGCTCTCAATAGCCGGCGGCCGGGCGCTCAGCTGATCGCTCTCAATAGCCGGCGGCTGGGCGCTCAGCTGATCGCTCTCACATGCCGGCGGCCGGGTGCTCAGCTGATCGCTCTCAATAGCCGGTGGCCGGGTGCTCAGCTGAGCGCTCTCACATGCCGGCGGCCGGGCGCTCAGCTGAGCGCTCTCACATGCCGGCGGCCGGGCGCTCAGCTGAGCGCTCTCACATGCCGGCGGCCGGGCGCTCAGCTGAGCGCTCTCACATGCCGGCGGCCGGGCGCTCAGCTGATCGCTCTCACATGCCGGCGGCCGGGCGCTCAGCTGAGCGCTCTCACATGCCGGCGGCCGGGCGATCAGCTGAACGTTCGGCCACCAAGAAACAAAATAAAGTTTCTGTGATTAAAAAAAAAAAAAGCGCGCATGCGCAGTGAAAAATAAAGGTTTCCGTCGCTCAAAAAAACGTTACATGCAGCGTTCCTTCCGTCCGATGCTGCGTCGTCCAGCGGATGCAACGCTGACACTTGCGTTACAGTGCGTCGTCCATACAAGTCTATGGAGAATAGCGCAGTGCGTTAACGGACTGCGCTATTCTCCATAGTGACGGACTCTGCTGAATGCAAGTGTGAAAGTACCCTAAGTAATGTAATGTATGTACACAGTGACTGCCCCAGCAGAATAGTGAGTGCAGCTCTGGAGTATAATACAGGAGGTAACTCAGGATCAGTAATGTAATGTATGTATTGATAATTCCTTTAATTCTTTCCCAGATTCATAAGTGTGAGATCCACATTAGATTGATGTTGAAGCACTAGAGAGCAGCCGAACCTGGTGTTTAAGCCCTAAGATTTGGGACAGTTGGACCGGCTATTATTTTTCATATATTGGCAGCAGATCCTCTTGTTCCCAGCAGTTTTGCCAGTTAGGGATTGAGGATGACAAGTGCCTGAATCTTTATCTTTGCGCGGTGCACGATCCGCGTGCTTTGTGTTGCAGTGGTCTGCAGGAAGGCTCTGGACAGCACCACAGTTGCTGCACATGAATCTGAAATCTATTGCAAGTCTTGTTACGGGAGAAAGTATGGCCCCAAAGGATACGGCTACGGACAGGGTGCCGGCTGTCTGAGCACCGACACCGGAGAGAGATTTGGGATTGAAGTTGCTGAGTAAGTAAAATGACCCCAATAATAAAGCATGTTATGTATAGTATGCAATTTTCAAAATCTCTGCTTGCTGTGAGTACTGCCGAGTCTGCTGGACTGGGCTCCTGCAAACTGATCCGTCCAACTCTGAGTCTAAACTGGAAATTTCTCACAGATGAGGATTAGGAGCTAAAAATGGGATAACTTGTTAGATGATGACCCTGCGGCTAATTCCAGGTGCATTTACAGGACTCATCCATCCCGCGGCTCGCCCACTACCACGCACTCTTCCAAGTTCGCACAGAAATTTGGAGCCACGGAAAAATGTCCCAGATGTGGAAAATCAGTGTATGCTGCCGAGAGAATATTGGGTGGTGGAATGGTGAGTGTCGGGGGAGGGTTATAGGGCGAAAAATCAGGACCCCCTTTATTGTCATACGCCCGTGTAATAATAGTAATAATAATAATCCTGGGCCTGGGGGGAGGGGGGGCGTTGGGGGGATTCCTAAAATAACTATTTACCCATGGGGGAAACGCCTATTTTTAATTCTGACCCAAAATGCTTATTGCTCAGAGGTGCAGAGCAAAATGGATACCGTAAGTCAGTTTACCTTCCAAGTGCGTAGCCATAAATATCTATAAATTTAGGACCTTTTAAGTCCCAAAATGGCTACATGTTGAGCTCTTCTTTCTCTGCAGCCCTGGCATAAAAGCTGTTTCCGGTGTGCACTGTGCGGGAAGAGTCTGGACTCCACCACCGTCACCGAGAAGGACGGAGACATTTACTGTAAAGGTCAGTAAGGACTTCTGATGTTTTACTACTAGTTCTTTAATGAGCGACAGGGAGGAGGAGGTGGGGTCCATTTGGTGGACCATCAATAGTGATGAGCGGGCACTACCATGCTCGGGTGGTCTGTACTCGTAACTACCATGCTCGGGTGCTTGGTACTGGTAACTAGTGATGAGCGGGCACTACCATGCTCGGGTGGTCTGTACTCGTAACTACCATGCTCGGGTGCTTGGTACTGGTAACTAGTGATGAGCGGGCACTACCATGCTCGGGTGCTCTGTACTCGTAACTAGTGATGAGCAGGCACTACCATGCTCAGGTGCTCTGTACTCGTAACTAGTGATGAGCGGACACTACCATGCTCAGGTGCTCTGTACTCGTAACTAGTGATGAGCGGACACTACCATGCTCAGGTGCTCAGTACTCGTAACTAGTGATGAGCGGGCACTACCATGCTCAGGTGCTCTGTACTCGTAACTAGTGATGAGCGGACACTACCATGCTCAGGTGCTCTGTACTCGTAACTAGTGATGAGCGGACACTACCATGCTCAGGTGCTCTGTACTCGTAACTAGTGATGAGCGGACACTACCATGCTCAGGTGCTCAGTACTCGTAACTAGTGATGAGCGGGCACTACCATGCTCAGGTGCTCAGTACTCATAACTAGTGATGAGCGGACACTACCATGCTCGGGTGCTCTGTACTCGTAACTAGTGATGAGCAGGCACTACCATGCTCAGGTGCTCTGTACTCGTAACTAGTGATGAGCGGACACTACCATGCTCAGGTGCTCTGTACTCGTAACTAGTGATGAGCGGACACTACCATGCTCGGGTGCTCAGTGCTTGTAACTAGTGATGAGCGGGCACTACCATGCTCAGGTGCTCAGTGCTTGTAACTAGTGATGAGCGGGCACTACCATGCTCAGGTGCTCAGTGCTTGTAACTAGTGATGAGCGGGCACTACCATGCTCAGGTGCTCAGTACTCGTAACTAGTGATGAGCGGGCACTACCATGCTCAGGTGCTCAGTACTCATAACTAGTGATGAGCGGACACTACCATGCTCGGGTGCTCAGTACTGGTAACTAGTGATGAGCGGGCACTACCATGCTCGGGTGCTCAGTACTGGTAACTAGTGATGAGCGGGCACTACCATGCTCGGGTGCTCTGTACTGGTAACTAGTGATGAGCGGACACTACCATGCTCAGGTGCTCTGTACTCGTAACTAGTGATGAGCGGACACTACCATGCTCAGGTGCTCAGTACTCGTAACTAGTGATGAGCGGGCACTACCATGCTCAGGTGCTCAGTACTCATAACTAGTGATGAGCGGACACTACCATGCTCGGGTGCTCAGTACTGGTAACTAGTGATGAGCGGGCACTACCATGCTCGGGTGCTCAGTACTCGTAACTAGTGATGAGCGGGCACTACCATGCTCGGGTGCTCTGTACTCGTAACTAGTGATGAGCGGGCACTACCATGCTCGGGTGCTCAGTACTCGTAACTAGTGATGAGCGGGCACTACCATGCTCAGGTGCTCTGTACTCGTAACTAGTGATGAGCGGGCACTACCATGCTCGGATGCTCGGTACTCTTAACAAGCAATTAATATTTGGATGGGCGTGACTCGAAAGCAAGGGTATAATGGAAGTCAATGGGAAACTCGAGCATTTGTCTGGAAGATTTCCCAGAAGAATGTACGAATTCTCCATTGACTTCCATTACACTCGGGTACTCGAGTTACACCCATCCAAGCGTCCAGCTGCTCCTAATGAGACCCGAGCATGGTCGTACTTGCTGATCACTAACCTTACAAACAATGGGAGAACCAGGAATTTGTCGCCATGAATGTAGTTCCATGATGATGTCTATATGGATGGAGCATCCTCGCAGGGCTGTTCCATTATAATTCCTTTTAAAATGATTTCTCAATGAATGAACGCCTCCATGGTAAAATCACAGCTGAATTTGTTTTAAACTAAAATCCAATTTTTTTTTTTTATTATTCTTCCCAAATTTCTATGTTAAAGAAAAATGCAAGAAATCTTGCTGTTTTCACACTGGATACTTCACCCTGAAGGGCAGCAGCCTGCAACCATGGCTCGAGTTGTGAAAACTACAACTCCCAGCATGCCCTGACTGAATGCAGTCCCAGAGCTCCGCTCAGTATAAGACCTACAGATAAGGAATTTGGATTGTGAGCCCCAATGGGGACAGGGTTCCTGATGTATGTAAAGTTCTGCAAATAGGTTAGCGCTACATAAAAAATAAAGATTTATTTTATTTATTTAAGACGCTCACACTTGGGGTGGTGTCACGACAACGTTGCTGCTACATCACCATTTTCTGTGACGTTGCAGCGACGTCCCGTCACTGTGTGTGGTATCCAGCAACGAGCTGGCCCCTGCTGTGAGGTCGCCGGTCGTTGCTGAATGTCCAGCTTCATTTTTTTGGTCGTCGCTCTCCTGCTGTGACGCACACATCACTGTGTGTGACAGCGAGAGAGCGTCGAAATGAAGCGAGCAGCGAGCAGGAGCCAGCGTCTGGCAGCTGCGGTAAGGTGTAACCACGGTAAACATCGGGTAAACCAAGGGAAGACCTTTCCCTGGTTACCCGATTTTTACCTTAGTCAGTGCCGGCTCCCTGCACATGTAGCTGCAGTACGCATCGGGTAATTAACCCGATGTGTACTGTAGCTAGGAGTGCAGGGAGCCAGCGCTAAGCAGTGTGCGCGGCTCCCTGCTCTCTGCACATGTAGCACAGCGATGCGTGTCGTTATGATCGCTGCTGCGTCGCTGTGTTTGACAGCTAAACAGCGATCATAACAGCGACTTACAAGGTCACAGAAAATGGTGACGTAACAGCGACGTCGTTGTCGCTATGTGTGAACCCAGCTTTGGTGTCATAGATAATCACAGTAATAACTGTTTCTTTTCTCTCTCCAGTTTGTTATGCCAAAAACTTTGGTCCAAAAGGGATAGGATTTGGCGGGCTGACGCAGGTGGATCAGAAAGAAGGTTGAATGCGCAAAATACGAAAACATTCATATTACTTGAACTCCTTAATATTCTGTAAATTCTCCCTGTGATTGCGGAGTGTAGACTGGACACATACTGGAATGTTAAACAATAAAGAAAGTTTTGTGAAACTTTGAACAAGTTTTTTCCTTGAAAGCATGGATGAGACGACTTTATTTATTATTTTTTTTTTATATCTGCAACATACAAATTGTGCTGTCCAAATATATCCAACCCACTATATACTGGTTTCCAACTATTGGTTACATTGAAAATATAAGTTTCATAGTTGAAATTTGGCTGCTGTTTTACCTTGTTTCTGTAAGGTGTGCTGCTGCACCAACGCCAGGGGCAGCCAAAAATGTACACTGCTCAATATGGCGGCATCACTCTATACAAAGCCGGAAGGATTAGCATGTGCTTGCCCTCTCCAAAAAATCCTAAAAGATGTGACCATTATCTCCGGCAGCCGCAGCTTGTATTTTTCATGTTGTGATTCGAGTTCAGGTGAAATGTAAAAACAATGAAAAAAAAGAAGAAAAAAAAAAAACGAAGAGACCTTCTAATCAAAATCCATTGCAAGTAATTCCACCATAAGCAGGGCCGTATTTGCCATTAGGCACTTGAGGGCACGTGCCTAGGGCGGCGCCTTCCAGGGGGGCGGCGCCCAAACCAAAATTTAAAAAAAAAAAAAAAATTTTTTTTTTTTTTAATCTTCCTCCCTCCCTCCCTCCTCCAAACTCTTTATTAAATCCGGGGCCTTTTTGGAGGAGGGAGGGAGCGCACAGTCATTTATAGTCGCGTCTATAACACGCGACTATAAATGACACTGTGAGCGTGCCGGCACTTACTTCCGGGGTCAGAGGAGCTGTAATCAGCTCCCCGCCCCGACGTGCTGCCGTGCGCTCACTGTGCAGAGGTCACAGGAGCGTGAGGCCGCGCAGAGGAGGACGGGAACCGCCGCTGGAGATGGAGCCGCCGCCGCCAGAGATGGAGCCGCCGCCGCCAGAGATGGAGCCGCCGAGCAAGATGTCAGATGCCACCGCCACCGTGGAGAACGGGAGATGCAGCCTGGAGCAGGTAAGCGCTTTACAGCCGAAGACAGCGCCGAACAAGCAACCCGGGGGGGGGCGCAACATGGAGGATGGGGGGATGGAACATGATATGGGGGCGCAACATGGAGGATGGGGGGATGGAACATGATATGGGGGCGCAACATGGAGGATGGGGGGATGGAACATGATATGGGGGTGCAACATGGAGGATGGGGGGGATGGAACATGATATGGGGGCGCAACATGGAGGATGGGGGGGATGGAACATGATATGGGGGCGCAACATGGAGGATGGGGGGATGGAACATGATATGGGGGCGCAACATGGAGGATGAGGGGATGGAACATGATAAGGGGGCGCAACATGGAGGATGGGATGCAGCATGATGTGGGGGTGCAACATGGAGGATGGGGGGGATGCAGCATGATGTGGGGGTGCAACATGGAGGCTGGGGGGGGATGGAACATGATATGGGGGCGCAACATGGAGGATGGGGGGATGGAACATGATATGGGGGCGCAACATGAAGGATGGGGGATGGAACATAATATGGGGACGCAACATGGAGGATGGGGGGATGGAACATGATATGGGGGCGCAACATGGAGGATGGGGGATGGAACATGATATGGGGGCGCAACATGAAGGATGGGGGGATGGAACATGATATGGGGGCGCAACATGGAGGATGGGGGGATGGAACATGATATGGGGGCGCAACATGGAGGATGGGGGGATGGAACATGATATGGGGGCGCAACATGAAGGATGGGGGGATGGAACATGATATGGGGGCGCAACATGGAGGATGGGGGGATGGAACATGATATGGGGGCGCAACATGGAGGATGGGGGGGATGGAACATGATATGGGGGCGCAACATGGAGGATGGGGGGATGGAACATGATATGGGGGCGCAACATGGAGGATGGGGGGATGGAACATGATATGGGGGTGCAACATGGAGGATGGGGGGGATGGAACATGATATGGGGGCGCAACATGGAGGATGGGGGGGATGGAACATGATATGGGGGCGCAACATGGAGGATGGGGGGGATGGAACATGATATGGGGGCGCAACATGGAGGATGGGGGGATGGAACATGATATGGGGGCGCAACATGGAGGATGGGGGGATGGAACATGATATGGGGGCGCAACATGGAGGATGGGGGGATGGAACATGATATGGGGGCGCAACATGGAGGATGGGGGGATGGAACATGATATGGGGGCGCAACATGGAGGATGGGGGGGGATGCAGCATGATGTGGGGGCGCAACATGGAGGATGGGGGGGATGCAGCATGATGTGGGGGCGCAACATGGAGGATGGGGGGATGCAGCATGATGTGGGGGCGCAACATGGAGGATGGGGGGGATGCAGCATGATGTGGGGGCGCAACATGGAGGATGGGGGGGATGCAGCATGATGTGGGGGCGCAACATGGAGGATGGGGGGGATGCAGCATGATGTGGGGGTGCAACATGGAGGATGGGGGGGATGCCGCATGATGTGGGGGCGCAACATGGAGGATGGGGGGGATGCCGCATGATGTGGGGGTGCAACATGGAGGCTGGGGGGGATGCCGCATGATATGGGGGCGCAACATGGGGGATGGAACATGATGTGGGGGCGCAGCGTGGAGGATGGGGGGGATGCCGCATGATGTGGGGGCGCAACATGGAGGATGTGGGGGCGCAACATGGAGGATGGGGGGGATGAAGCATGATGTGGGGGCGCAACATGGAGGATGAAGCATGATGTGGGGCGCAACATGGAGGATGGGGGGGATGAAGCATGATGTGGGGGCGCAGCATGGAGGATGGGGGGGATGAAGCATGATGTGGGGGCGCAGCATGGAGGATGGGGGGGATGAAGCATGATGTGGGGGCGCAGCATGGAGGATGGGGGGGATGAAGCATGATGTGGGGGCGCAACATGGAGGATGGGGGGGATGAAGCATGATGTGGGGGCGCAACATGGAGGATGTGGGGGCGCAACATGGGGATGGAGCATGATGTGGGGGTGCAGCATGGGGGATGGAGCAGAATGGGAAAATGAGGGAGGGTGGTGGACAGTATAGCAAATGGGAGTTACAGTATGGAGAATGAGAGGCATGGTATGGAGAATGGGGTAGCACGGGGGGAGGCATGGTATGGAGAATGGGAAAGCATGGGGGGTACTCTGTATGGAAGGGGAACCATGGTGGGCTTGGTATGGAGGGGGCTTGATATGGAGAAGGGGCAGCATGGGGAGCGCTCAGTTAGGAGCCTGGAAGGGCTGGGTATACAGAATGCGAAGCATAAGGTTTATTATAGAGTGGGGACATCATGAGGGGGACAGTGAAGTGGGGGCTGCATGGAGAGGTGGGGACAGTGGAGGTCATAGTTCATAAGTGAGGAAGGTCTGGAGGATATAATTCAGTGGGGAGGACAGTGGGGGTTTCATGTGAGGGGGCAGTGTAGTGGAAATGTTATAGGAGAGAATGTGGAGGCTGTATACTATAAGTGACACGGTTTGGGGTCATTCTTTGTGCTGTGAGATCAGTGATGGGCAATTATTCATTCTTGGGCACAGCCTTGGGTTTACTTCGGGTGGTTACTCTTTAGTGAGAATTATGAGTCTGTCACCAGGTTTTTGCCACCTAATTTGAGAGCAGCATAATGTAGGGGCAGAGATCCTGATTCCAGTGTTGTCACTTACTGGGCTGCTTAATGTAGTTTTGATAACATCACTGTTTAATCAGCAGTAGTTATCATTACAGGACTACTTGGTGTGCTGCAGGTAGTCCAGCATATTCATGAGCTCTGTATAACTGCGAGATCTGCAGCAGAGAAAACGACAGCAAACAGCTCAGTAAGTGACACATCGCTGGAATCAGGGGCTCTGTCTCTACATTATGCTGCTCTCAGATGGGGGAGCAAAACCTGGTGACAAATTCCCTATACGGGCACCATTGCAGTATGTGCTGCAGCAGACCAGACAAGAGGGAAGTCTTGGGAGACGCAGGACAATGTGTTGCTAAGAGCGATGACATTTTACTTTTACTCCCAAAATGGCAATTAATCTGCAGACACATTTATACAGGGGACGTCGCTCTGGCATGTACAGTTTTACCTTAATATTATATATATGCAAACTGTTCTGTCCCCCCTGGTGCGGCCGATGTCTTGGTGCAGATGTGCACTGTCCTATTTGCATATTAAAGACAGTCCCTCGTCCTTAGGTGAGTCAGTGCTGTCTAAAATCACTTAGCATTTCTGCACGTGTCCTGACACTGGAGGAGCAGAGTAGCACTCCAAGTGTCAGTGTGGGTGCGCCTGCAATGTGACTGCAGTGTCCGCGTGGGTGCGCCTGCAATGTGACTGCAGTGTCCGCGTGGGTGCGCCTGCAATGTGACTGCAGTGTCCGCGTGGGTGCGCCTGCAATGTGACTGCAGTGTCCGCGTGGGTGTGCCTGCAATGTGACTGCAGTGTCCGCGTGGGTGTGCACGCAATGTGACTGCAGTGTCCGCGTGGGTGTGCCTGCAATGTGACTGCAGTGTCCGCGTGGGTG
The DNA here is from genome assembly GCF_048569485.1 of Anomaloglossus baeobatrachus. Classification (NCBI taxonomy): domain Eukaryota; kingdom Metazoa; phylum Chordata; class Amphibia; order Anura; family Aromobatidae; genus Anomaloglossus; species Anomaloglossus baeobatrachus. The sequence goes on along the minus strand of NW_027442145.1, from coordinate 74,943 downwards.
TGCACGCAATGTGACTGCAGTGTCCGCGTGGGTGTGCCTGCAATGTGACTGCAGTGTCCGCGTGGGTGTGCATGCAGTGTGATGCAGGCACGTTCTGACACCTGGTTGCTGCCTGTATTTGACTGCTGATTCAATGAGGAAGGTTGTTGAAGTGAGCAGACAGCACATCACAGCGCCGTGTCCCCCTCCTCACTGTGCTCCTCCTGTGTTGGATGCACACATGCACTGACGCTTGGAGTGTGCCGCTGTGCTCCTCCTGTGTTGTGTGCACACCCACACTGACGCTTGGAGTGTGCCGCTGTGCTCCTCCTGTGTTGTGTGCACACCCACACTGACGCTTGGAGTGTGCCGCTGTGCTCCTCCTGTGTTGTGTGCACACCCGCACTGACGCTTGGAGGGTGCCGCAGTGTTGGGTGCGGTGCAGCAGGAGATCTGGTGTTACGGTGCTCACTCTCACCAATGGATCACTATTAAGACACAGGCCTGGCTAGTATTTTCCTATATTAGGTGGTATCGGTGCACCAGGCTTAGGCCGCGCAGAAATGTCCTCATTTTCATATCAAATAAATGTGGCTTTTTCAGTGAACATTAAAGGGAACCTGTTACACCCTTTTTCAATTTTAAACTGCCCCCCCTCTTGTTAGTGACGCAATGTAAGTGATGCACATTTTCTGACTAACAAGACAATGGAGCAGTTTAATATTAAAGGTCGTGACCAGTTCCTTTTAAGCTGAACTCTATGGGTGGGTTTATTTCTCCACAGATCATGTCCCCCATATAAATATTTCTGCAGTCTAGGTGTCATTTTGGGGTGACAGATTCCCTTTAAGTCAGCTTAAAAATCATCTCACCTGACGAATGAAAGTTTTGCCCGTGCATCGGGTGATGGACACTGTTTAGATAAATCAGTTTCCCATCTTTGGCTGCAGTGTGAATGCTGCTTTTAAAGGGGTTTTCTCACATTGGGATCTTACCCCCTATCCTTGGGATGGGGAATAACTTTCCAATCGCTGGGGGTCCGACTACCGTGGCCCCGAGTGTTTCCCAGAACCAGAACATGCAGACAGAATGGATTCCGGGAGTAAAATTTCATAGTCCTGTCTCCTGAGCTGTGCACTTAAAAGGTCTTTTGAGCAATTGGTGGGGGTCTAAAGTCCCACCCCATGATGCCCCTTCTCCCTACTGAGCCCACCTCTGCCCTACTAATCTCCTCAGAATTAATGGACCTAAACCTATAAGATCTCGTCCAAAAGTTAAGTCTACTGCCTGGGACTAATCAGTATTGTGGTTCTTATATGGTCCACAGTCTAATGATGTCTGGTAACAACTACCAGCATCTCCTTACCATTGTTAAGGACATACTGAGAGTTGTACGTTAATGCAATACATAGATGTATATGGGTCTAACCTGACACTGCACTTGATTGCTGTGTGAAGTTGGCATTGTATTCATGTACTGATGGTGGTTTTGGCGATGTATTGTCTTCAGGGTGTGTTTGGTGATGTTATTGTGTTTAGGGTGGTTTTGGTGATATTACTGTATTGACAGTAGTTCTGTTGATGTATTACTGTACTAACTGTGGTTTTGGTTACGTATTATAGTATGTAGTGTGGTTTTAGTTATGTATTACTGTACTGATGGTGGTTCTGGTGATAGTCATGTGGCTGTTGTAATCTTTACCTTATCAGTCTTGATCCTAAAACATAGGGTCAGCGTGCTGGACTAAAAATACAGCTATCTGCATGTCTGTCAGCCGAATAAGTAATAGACTAAAGCCCCCATACACTATAGTCTGATTTTTAGGCCGGCAGCTATCTTGCTCGGCTCTCCAATATACAGGAGCACTCATTCTGCCAAGTGTTTCTGTGTTCTTTATTAGAGCCGCTGCTGGACATCTCCGACAGCAGCTTATCATTTAGAGGATAATAGGATCTACACTCCGTAATTGGACATTCTGGATCCTTATTCCCCTGACAATCAGAATTGAGAGCCCCTGTTCACATTGGGCTATCAGCAGAACCTGTCAATATTGGCGGGTTTAGACAACTTTAGGTTAATGTGTATGGAGGTCTTAACTACTATCTGAAGGCTCTGGGCTCTATCAGGGCATGTGCACACGTCTTGTAGTGGTCTGTGAACCCCCGGAATTATTCAGACAGAAAACACTTCAGGACAGTCATCATTTTATCCTGAAGCAAATATTTATTTTTTTTTGCTGTGGCTTCTTGGTTGTTTTTTCCAACATCTTTTAGCTACTGGATTTTACTTATTTTTTTAAATGAAGTAGTAAGCGGCATCCAAGCAGCAGGCGCCATATAATGGACCGGTCACAACTAGTAAGCGGCATCCAAGCAGAAGCCGCCATATAATGGCCGGTCACAACTAGTAACCAGCATCCAAGCAGCAGGCGCCATATAATGGACCGGTCACAACTAGTAAGCGGCATCCAAGCAGAAGCCGCCATATAATGGCCGGTCACAACTAGTAAGCGGCATCCAAGCAGCAGCCGCCATATAATGGCCGGTCACACCTAGTAAGCGGCATCCAAGCAGCAGGCGCCATATAATGGACCGGTCACAACTAGTAAGCGGCATCCAAGCAGAAGCCGCTATATAATGGCCGGTCACAACTAGTAAGCGGCATCCAAGCAGCAGGCGCCATATAATGGACCGGTCACAACTAGTAAGCGGCATCCAAGCAGCAGGCGCCATATAATGGACCGGTCACTGTCAGCCGCTTCATGTCTGAGGAAACCTGACGCGCTTAAAAAAACTCCAAAGACTGAACATATGGACAGCAAGTCGTTTTACATTGCAGTGTATGAGTTCATTTCTTTAATATTTAGAGTTTGGGTTTTTTGGGCGGGTTATAGGGCGGATCTGTCTGGGAAAAAAAAAAAAAAGCTGTGTGCATATAACCGTAATCTGACTGATCAGAAGGGGGCGCCACCACTGACAGTGCCTAGGGCAGCAAAAACCCCAAATACGGCCCTGACCATAAGGGCAACATTTGGTAACTCTTGGGCCTTTTTGGGATTAGTGTCCAAAAACGAGTGCATTGCTCAGTGGGGTCATGAAATAATTAGCAAAAAAAAATGTTTTATATTTTTTTTTGTTTAAAAGAAAGCAGAAACAACAATTGTAATAAATGATTTAATTAACACTCCACATGTAATATACATAGTGCACAGCATGTAATGACAGAACACTTCACCGCTCTACCTCCTCGCCTGATGTTGTCCCCCCACCAAAATAAGGAGACTGGAGAGACGCTGGATTAGCAAATATTCTGGATTATTGGCCAGTTCTAGGAGAACACATCACCAGTTACGGATTGTCACGATGCCGGATTAGTGAATGGAGTTCTCTCCGTAGTCCCCCCCAGTCACATTGAAGCCACGTAACAAAGCCCATTTACATCGCACGATTGTCACTGATTCCTAGGATTGCATGTCTCACAATATCCCTGCAGTGTAAACTGAGTGACTATCACCTGACTAATGAGCCATAAGCTCGATCGTCGGGTGAAATGATCTTTTGATTTGCAAAAAAAACATTGTTCTCGGCAGCAGATCATCTTGTGTAAACAGGACCTGCGCTGCCGAGAACAATGGCGGTGACCAATCTGCTACGGATCATAAGTTGTGCATCTGCCTGAGTATAGCGGATATAAAACGACCCCTGACCAGCAAACAAACAGCGGATAGGTGGTCGTTTACTGCTGCCGGGCAATGGGTGGTAACGCACAAGTCTGATGAGAGGTGCAGCACTATCTGAAAAATACTGCTTGAGGCCATTGTCTCAATACTTCACCAATTTTAAAATCTACGCTTGTTGTCAGTGAATGGAAATATTCCCATTTATATTTGTATGCTATATTGACCCAGCTGGGTTAAGTGAGCTCTGACATTTAATTTCATGCCAGCAAACAGAGATATTTAAAAAGAAAAAAAACAAACAGCAAGAACCCCTCAAAAAAAAACTGGAAGCTAAAGTAAAATTTTTGCTGAATTATTCATTTACAGCTACCGTACTTTTTGTTTTAGGAGACGCACAGGATCATAAGACGCACCCCAAATTTAGAGAAAAAAGAAAATATGGGGTCAGTCTTATAATCCAATGCTGTCTTACCGGAGGGGACGGGGGGGCAACAGCGGTGTTGGAGCGGGGGTCACAGGAGGCAGGGGCAGTGGTGGAGTAGGGCGATTCTGCGGGTGGTGCAGCGGGTATCCCAGATGCTTGCTGTGAGGCAGGAACATCCGGAAGCTGTCGGCGGTGCGTGTTTCAAAGAAATGGGGCATGTGCAAATGGAGCTCTCAGCTCAATGACAAGTCAAGATCTCATCTGTGCACGCGCCACCTCCGGGTGCTATTTTCCTTAAGTCCGCTGTGGGGAATCAATGAGCCGGAGGCGGTGCGTGCGCAGATGAGAGCTCTATCTGCGCATGCGCCGACTCCAGGTATCATTATTTGAACCCCGCACCACCAATAAACCCACAGCGCCCGCGGACAACAGTAAGCCCGCAGCACAGCGCCCGCGGCCCACAGTATGCCCGCAGCACAGCGCCCGCGGCCCACAGTAAGCTTGCAGCACAGTGCCTACGGCCCACAGTAAGCCCGCAGCACAGCGCCCGCGGCCCACAGTAAGCCCGCAGCACAGCGCCCGCGGCCCACAGTAAGCCCGCAGCACAGCACCCGTGGCCCACAATAAATCCACAGCGCCCGCAGCACAGCGCCAGCGGCCCACAGTAAGCTTGCAGCACAGCGCCCGCGGCCCACAATAAACCCACAGCGCCCGCGGCCCACAGTAAACCCGCAGCACAGCGCCAGCGGCCCACAGTAAGCTTGCAGCACAGTGCCCGCGGCCCACAATAAACCCACAGCGCCCGCGGCCCACATTAAGCCCACAGCACCCGCAGCACAGCGCCCGCGGACCACAGTAAGCTTGCAGCACAGCGCCCATGGCCCACAGTAAGCCCACAGCACCCGCGGCCCACAGTAAGCCCACAGCACAGCGCCCACAGTAAGCCCGCAGCACAGCGCCCACGGCCCACAGTAAGCCCACAGCGCCCACGGCCCACAGTAAGCCCGCAGCACAGCGCCCGCGGCTCACAGTAAACTCACAGCACAATGCCCGCAGCATCTCCCCTGCCTCCTGTGACCCCTCTCTACCAGCCCCAGTAAGCTACATTCCGATAAGATGCACCCCTCGTCTTCCACCCAAAATATTGGGAGAAAAAGTGCGTCTTATAATCCGAAAAATACGGTATATGGTGTAAAAGAATGAAATGTGCCCAAGGCAGAAAAACTGGGAGGTAATCTGCTAAACCAATTCTAAAATATATTGGTCCTTTTTTTTTTCCAGCTGAAACCGGGCACTTAAGTGTATGCTAAAGGAAGTTTTTCTTTTTTTTTTTAAACTATAAAAAAAAAGATGGATGCACTTTCCTTATGGCAAAAAGGGTTGGTGAAGGTTTTTTTGTGTTTTGGTTTTTTTTTTTATCTTTGACCTAGTGTAAGTCAATACACTAGTAGTAATTCACTTTATCCAGCTGCCTGTGAAAAACCAATCCCTCACCGGTCATTTCCCTAGCCACTTCAGCATTGACACCAGTGGTCCCCGACGATCTCTGTTTATTTCGATGTCCATCCATGGGACCGCTGCAACTGCTCACTGGCCTCAACGGCGATGGCTGTATGTGACTGACCATGCTCGCAGCAGCAAATTAAACAGAGACCTCTGGGAGCACCAGAGCTTATTTTTTTAACATCTTGTAAAACACATTCTTACAGCAAATAAAAAAAAAAACCCTGTACATAACTGAAGAAAACCCCTATCACTTTTCTCCAGGTTTCCCTACCTGGTTGGTCCTTAAGGGGACTTTACACGCTGCGACATCGCTAATATATCGTTGGGGTCACGGTGTTTGTGACGCACATCCGGCGCCGTTAGCGACATCGCAGCGTGTGACACGTCCGAGCGAACTTCAACGATCCCAAAAGTGGCAAAAAAATCGTTGGTTTTGGAGAGGTCGTTCTAAAACAAAATATCGTTGTTTGGGCACTAGCGATGTTGTTCCTCGTTTCTGCGGCATCACACATCGCTACGTGTGACACCGCACATAGCGTCCCGCTGGCAATACGGAAGGAAGGAGGTGGGCGGCATGTTATGTCCCTCTTATCTCCGCCCCTTCGCTTCTATTGGCCGGCCGCTTAGTGACATCGCTCCGACGCCGAATGCACCTCCCCCTTGAGGGAGGGATTGTTTGGCGGTCACAGCGACGTCGCTGACAAGGTATGTGCGTGTGACGCTGCCGTAGCGATAATGTTCGCTACGGCAGCGATCACCACATATCGCACGTACGACGGGGGCGGGTACTATCGCGCTCGACATCGCTAGCGATATCACAGCGTGTAAAGCCCCCTTTAGAGTTGTCAGAACGCTATTGAGATAGTGAATCATTAAACTGCCTCCTCTCGGTCCTGTCTGCTTTCTTACAATCACCTCTTCTTTAATAAAGCCTGCTTTACACGGTACGATCTATCGTGCAATTTCACGATCGATCGTACCCGCCCCCGTCGTTTGTGCGTCACAAGCAATTAGTTGCCTGTGGCGCACAAAGTCGTTATCCCCCGTCACACGCACTTACCTGCTGAGCGATCTCGCTGTGGGCGGCGAACATCCTCTTCCTGAAGGGGGAGGGACATTCGGCATCACAGCGACGTCACACAGCGGCCGGCCAATAGAAGCGGAGGGGCGGAGATGAGCAGGACGTAAACATCCCACCCACCTTCTTCATAGCCGGCGCGGGTGCCACAGGTAAGCTGCTGTTCATCGTTCCCGGGGTGTCACACGGAGCGGCGTGTGCTACCCCGGGTACAATGAGCAACCGGCGCCATTTTAATTAAACGAGATTATGAAACCGAGCGACGAGTACACGACTCACGATTTGTGAGCGATACTGCGTCGCTCGGAGGTGTCACACAGCCCGACGTTGCAAGCGATGCCGGATGTGCGTCACAAAAACCGTGACCCCAACGATCTATCGCACGATAGATCGTCTCATGTAAAGCACCCTTAAGTCAATCGAAAGACAAGATATAGCATCAGTGCCGGAGTCTGGAAATGAAGTGCTCTCTATTTTATATTTTTTTTATGTTTTGGTTTTTTTTTTTTTATACAAAATCGGTGAAAGGTGAACATGAGCAAGGTACTAATATATATATATATATATATATATACTGTATATACATATAGAGAGGATAAAACCCTAGGAGTGTTCTGGACTATTCATGTGATCCGGTCAATAGGCAACTTTTATTGGAAACTTTCTTTTTTCATCCAGTCCATAAACAGGTAAGAGTTCCTGCAGACCCCTCCGTAGGGTGGGCTATACAAGGGTCCCCGGGGGATGTTACTGCCCTAGTGTGTCATCCGAGGATGGTGGTAACTAGTAGGCACTCGATGGCTTCTAGGTCACGTAGGGTCCCTCTAGACAGACTGGGTGCCCCTCATCATGGAGGCCTGCAAGATGTTGTGGTATTGTTGCGTCCAGTCTACGGGATTGGTTTTGATCAATCCGAAGCACTGACAATGAAAGAAGTCTGCCAGATTCTGGATACAGCCACGGCTGGAAGAGAGAAAATTCAGGTCATTAATACATTTTTCTTTCTAAAGGCTGCTTTACACACAACGATATCGATAGCGATGTGACACGCCCAGATCGTTGTTACGATTTGCCGAGATCGCACATAGGTCGTTTTGTAGCGGTCACATGTACCCATCTCACAATCGACGCTACATCGTTCAGCGATATATTGTTTGACTACGGCGGCCGTGTGGATGTTGTTCGTCGTTGGCAGGGTGTCAAATGTAACAATATGAACAATATTTTGAAACTGAACGACGTGTCAACGATCAACGATTTTCACCCTATTTGCGATTGTTCGGAGTCGCACATAGGCGTGACACGCAACGACGACGCTAACGATGACGTTAGTGCGTCACGAAAACCGTGACCCCGATGACATATAGTCAGATAAATCGTAGCGTGTAAAGCGGCCTTAAGAGTAATAACCAGATTGTCTGTCTTTTAATTTCCAGGTTTCCATAGATCAGTCTCTAACATTAAATTCCAGGTAATACTGATCAAAAAGAGCCATAGGATGTCAGGGGTTGTGTATTTCTATGGAGCTGGTTTGCTAAATGATAACGCCATAGATGCTAAAATTTATTATTTCTACTTTGACAGATGAAATCAAGATCAGAAATAGTCAATCTAGGAAGCAAAGAACAAGCAACACAAAAAAGATTAAAAGGGGCACTTTGCACACTACGACATCGCTAGCCGATGCTTGCGATAGTCCCCGCCCCCCATCGCAGCGAACATTATCGCTACGGCAGCTTCACATGCACTCACCTGCCCTGTGACGTCGCTCTGGCCGGCGAACTGCCTCCTTATTAAGGGGGTGGGTTGTGCGGCGTCATAGCGACATCACACAGCAGGCGGCCAATAGAAGCAGAGAGGCGGAGCTGAGCGGGAATTAAACATCCCGCCCACCTCCTTCCTTCCGCATAGCCGGCGTGAGCCGCAGGATGCAGGTAGGAGATGTTCCTCGCTCCTGCAGCTTCATACCCAGCGATGTGTGCTGCCGCAGGAACGAGGAACAACATCGTAACATCGGTATTTCCCAATTCATGGAAATGCCGGACCCTACACCGATGGTACAATAATGACGCTTTTGCGCTCGTTAATCGTATCAAAAAGGATTTACACACTACGATATCGACTGCGACGCCAGATGTGCGTCACTTTCGATTTGACCCCACCGACATCACAGCTGCGATGTCGTAGTGTGCAAAGTGCCCCTTAAGCTGCAAGACATCTGCTTGTATATGTCCAATATTTAAAAAAAACATACAGTAGTTTGAAGATCCAGCTGAGGACCATATAGGCGGGTATAATTTTCACATTGAAAATTTTGTACGGCACCCGAAGTTAGAAATGTACAAATTGCCCCCGGGAGTAGAAAGGTTCCCCACCCCTGTCCTAAGTGCACGAAATGATCATATTAACGATCGTTCTATGTGCATGGAAGTGTGGTCGGCGTGTCTAAAGAAGCCGTTAAAGGGAATCAGTCAGCAGGTTTTTGCTATCTCATCTGAGAGCAGAATAATGTAGGGAAGGAGCCCCTGAATCCAACGATGTATCACTTGGATTACTGGCTGCAGTCAATGTGAATTTTTAAATTTAGGCATGTAGCAGAGTAGAGGGCTGTCCCTGCCCACACCAGGCTCTATACAGTGTGTCCACCCATATCCTGTCTACCGCCATTAACTTGAGAACGGCGGCAGCTATAGGCATAGAAGTGGTGTCTAGGTATAGTAAAGTATCCATGCGCTACGCAATGAAACCACCGATAGCGCCACCTGGTGGAAAACAACGGAGTTAGCATTTTTATCTTGAAAACAGAACGAGAGAGAAAAAAAAAGTGAATTAAAAAATTGTAGGGCATCATCAATTCAATACGAATCGACACCTTGCTGCCGCCGTTCTCAAATTAATGGCGGTGGACACACTGTATACCTTATCCTATTGAAAGCTGCTGCTGTTGGAGTCACTGTGTACATACATTACTGATCCTGTACTGATCCGGAATTATATCTTGTATTATACTCCAGAGCTGCACTCACTATTCTGCTGGTGCAGTCACTGTGTACATACATTACATTACTGATCCTGTACTGATCCCGAGTTACACTGTATAGAAATTGTACATTGACAGTGATGTGTCAACACAGCAGTGGGTGTGGCAGACTGCATACATATCTATATATATAATTGCCTTATTCTGTCTGTCGGTCTGTCTTGCTCCAAAATTGTGTCCTTACGGTGACACAAAGCTGATTGGCCGCTGGGCTCGCCATGGCCCCGCCCCCCCCGCACGGATTGGCCGCTCGCCCAGGCTGCACCCCCACACGGATTGGCCGGTCGCTCGCCCAGGCTCCGCCCCCCCCCCCCACAGATTGGCCTCTCGCCCCGGCACCCTGCAGGCATTGGCAACTCTGCCACGGCCCGCCCCCCTCACGCAATGCACGCTAGCTCTGGCCCCGCCCCCCCCACGCATTCCCCGAACCGACACTGTCACGGAGCCACGACTACCAGGTGAGTACTGTACCCCTGGGAGCCCACATCAGCGTACGCCGCCAAACCAGCCGACACATACCCTCGCATTGCTGGGGCTGGCCGGCGTATGCTGGTGTGGGCTCCCGTGCGAGCGGGGGACGAGATACCAGCGCATCAAGGTCCTGCAGCGGCGTAAAATAATACACACACCTCACACACATAACAGCACACACACACATATACACACACACACACATCAGATCACACTCACTCTCACACACACACCTCACACACACATCACATCGCATCCACACATCAAGGTCCTGCAGCGGCGGAACATACACACACGCACACACATAACAGCACACACACACACACATCAGATCACACTCACTCTCACATCGCATCCACATACTCACAACATCCTGGGATATCGCTTGCTTCTCGGCGGCGATACTGTGCTGTGAGCTTCCAGGACCTGCCGGAGGATCACATGGCCAGAAGCATGTGGTATCTCCGGATGTTGTGAGTATGAGCGCGTATGTGCAATATCGTCAATGTGTGAGTGTATGCGATCGGGTGTGTGTGAGTGTATGCGATCGGGTGTGTGTGAGTGTATGCGATCGGGTGTGTGTGTGTGTGTGTGTGTGTGTGTATATGCGATCGGATCTGTGAGTGTCGGCAGAGGAGCACGGCGTGCTGGAGGAGGCTGGGAGGAGAGAGGCTGATCCTGGGGAAGGCTGGGATGGGGAGGCTGATGCTGGGGGAGGCTGAGGCTGGGGTAGGCTGGGAGGAGAGAGGCTGATGCTGGGGACCGAAAAGGCTGATGCTGGGAGGAGAGAGGCTGATGCTGGGGGAGGCTGAGGCTGGGGTAGGCTGGGAGGAGAGAGGCTGATGCTGGGAGGAGAGAGGCTGATGCTGGGAGGAGAGAGGCTGATGCTGAGGGAGGCTGAGGCTGGGGTAGGCTGGGAGGAGAGAGGCTGATCCTGGGAAGAGAGAGGCTGATGCTGGGAGGAGAGAGGCTGATGCTGGGAGGAGAGAGGCTGATGCTGGGAGGAGAGAGGCTGATGCTGGGAGGAGAGAGGCTGATGCTGGGAGGAGAGAGGCTGATGCTGGGAGGAGAGAGGCTGATGCTGGGGGAGGCTGAGGCTGGGGGAGGCTGAGGCTGGGGGAGGCTGGGAGGAGAGAGGCTGATGCTGGGGACAGAAAAGGCTGATGCTGGAAGAGAGAGGCTGATGCTGGGATGAGAGAGGCTGATGCTGGGGACAGAGAGGCTGATGCTGGGGACAGAGAGGCTGATGCTGGGGACAGAGAGGCTGATGCTGGGGACAGAGAGGCTGATGCTGGGGACAGAGAGGCTGATGCTGGGGACAGAGAGGCTGATGCTGGGGACAGAGAGGCTGATGCTGGGGACAGAGAGGCTGATGCTGGGGACAGAGAGGCTGATGCTGGGGACAGAGAGGCTGATGCTGGGGACAGAGAGGCTGATGCTGGGGACAGAGAGGCTGATGCTGGGGACAGAGAGGCTGATGCTGGGGACAGAGAGGCTGATGCTGGGGACAGAGAGGCTGATGCTGGGGACAGAGAGGCTGATGCTGGGGACAGAGAGGCTGATGCTGGGGACAGAGGCTGATGCTGGGAGGAGAGAGGCTGATGCTGGGGACAGAGAGGCTGATGCTGGGGACAGAGAGGCTGATGCTGGGGACAGAGAGGCTGATGCTGGGGACAGAGAGGCTGATGCTGGGGACAGAGAGGCTGATGCTGGGGACAGAGAGGCTGATGCTGGGGACAGAGAGGCTGATGCTGGGGACAGAGAGGCTGATGCTGGGGACAGAGAGGCTGATGCTGGGGACAGAGAGGCTGATGCTGGGGACAGAGAGGCTGATGCTGGGGACAGAGAGGCTGATGCTGGGGACAGAGAGGCTGATGCTGGGGACAGAGAGGCTGATGCTGGGGACAGAGAGGCTGATGCTGGGGACAGAGAGGCTGATGCTGGGGACAGAGAGGCTGATGCTGGGGACAGAGAGGCTGATGCTGGGGACAGAGAGGCTGATGCTGGGGACAGAGAGGCTGATGCTGGGAGGAGAGAGGCTGATGCTGCGGGCAGAGAGGCTGATGCTGCGGGCAGAGAGGCTGATGCTGCGGGTAGGGAGGCTGATGCTGCGGGTAGGGAGGCTGATGCTGCGGGTAGGGAGGCTGATGCTGGTGCAGCATGGCGGATGGAGCACGTTTGGGAGTGCGCAGCATGGCGGATGGAGCACGTTTGGGAGTGCGCAGCATGGCGGATGGAGCACGTTTGGGAGTGCGCAGCATGGCGGATGGAGCACGTTTGGGAGTGCGCAGCATGGCGGATGGAGCACGTTTGGGAGTGCGCAGCATGGGGGATGCAGCACGATGGGGAGTGCGGAGCATGGCGGATGGAGCACGTTTGGGAGTGCGCAGCATGGCGGATGGACCACGTTTGGGAGTGCGCAGCATGGCGGATGGAGCACGTTTGGGAGTGCGCAGCATGGAGGATGGAGCACGTTTTGGAGTGCGCAGCATGGGAGATGGAGCACGATGGGGGGTGCGCAGCATGGGGGATGGAGCACGTTTGGGAGTGCGCACCTCCCCCCAACACACACACACACGCGCACACTGCACAACACACCACACTGGGAACCACAAACAACTGCCTTACACAGACACCCACACACACAGACAACGCTGCACACACACAACACCCAACACACAAACACCGCGGCACACACAAATATACGCACATACCGCACAACACACACATTGCACAAAACATACCTCCCCCCAAAACACACCACACACACACAAACCGCGCAACACACACACAACGCTACAGACACACAGCGCTCCACAAACAACACCGCTCTCACCCCCCGTCACACCCAGAACATGTACAGCGCCCTACACAAACACTGGCAACTACACACAACAACATCTATATATATATATATAACAAAAATCATACATGAACTACACAATACGTAAATTCTAGAATACCCGATGCGTAGAATCGGGCCACCTTCTAGTGTAATGATAAAGATCCTGCTGCTTAACCCCTTCACGACCATGGACGATATATCCGTCATGGACTGTGTCCCGTTAAGCCCCGCCCCCTGCCGCGGACAGGCGGCGTTGATCGGCACACATATCAGCTGTTTTCAACAGCTGATATGTGTGCCTGCATGTTATGAGTGGAATCGCATACCACCCGTAACATTAACCCCTTACATCTCGCTGTCAAAGTCTGGCAGCAAGATGTATATACGCGCGGTGAAGATTTTCACTTACCACCGCCCCACCGGAAGTCACGTGAGTGATCACGTGACTTTCGGTGGTTGCCATCGTAGCACAGGGTCATGTGATGACGCCTGCAGCTATGATGTTTCACTTTCGTTTTCCCTCGGCCGAGAGCAGAGTGAAACAGGAAGTGACTGTATCTGCTGTTTACAGCTGTATAGCTGTGATCAGCAGATAGATAAGAGCGATCGGATTGCTGATCGCTATAGCCCCCTAGGGGGACTAGTAAAACAAAAAAAAAAGTAGTAAAAAAAAAAGTTTTAAAAAATAAATAAAAAAACAAAAAAAACCTAAAAGTTCAAATTACCCCCCTTTCCCTCCATGGAAAATTAAAGGGTTAAAAAATAAATAAATATACACATATTTGGTATCGCCGCGCTCAGAAATGCCCGATCAAAATATAAAATCAATTAATCTGATTGGTAAACGGCGTAGTGGCAAAAAAATTCCAAATGCCAAAATTACGTTTTTTGGTCGCCGCAAGTTTTACGCAAAATGCAATAACAGGCAATTAAAACGTAGCATCTGCGCAAAAATACCATTAGAAACGTCAACTCGAGACGCAAAAAATAAGCCATCACTGAGCCATAGATCCCAAAAAATGAAAACGCTACGGGTTTCGGAAAATGGCGCAAAACGTACGCCACTTTTATTGGACAAGCTTGTGAATGTTTTTTTTAACCCCTTAGATACAAGTAAACCTATACATGTTTGGTGTCTACAAACTCGCACCGACCTCAGGCATCATTCCACACATCAGTTTTACCATATAGTGAACACCGTGAATAAAACATCCCAAAAACTATTGTGCCATCACACTTTTTTTGCAGTTTTTCCACACTTGGAATTTTTTTGCTTTTTTCTAGTACACCATATGGTAAAACTTATGGTTTCATTTAAAAGTACAACTTGTCCCACAAAAAACAAGCCCTCATATGGCAAGATTGATGGAATAATAAAAAAGTTATGGCTCTCGGAAGAAGGGGAACAAAAACCAAAAACGGAAAGTGCCCCAGGGCTGAAGGGGTTAAACAGACCTAGGCAAAAAAAAAAAAAAGATCGGACTGTGACAAAATAGGCATAATTGAACTTTCTGTATTAACCCTTGAAGCATGCTAACTTCAGCTTACATAGCAAAAACCTGTTGAAAGATTCCCTTTAACACTAGAACTACTGGACTCGTGACACCTATATAAAAATACATGGTGCAAAGTAGTCAAAATGACTACCTCAGTAGTTCTAGTGTTAAGCAATCAGTTTGCATGTAACCAACCGGCAGTCTAATACTTGCAATCGGACAGGTTAAATGCAGCCATATTGCCTTGTGTCTTCAATGAATAGACACATCTGAAATGGGTGCAACTTTTGGCGCACATCCAACACTTACTTGAAAGGAGATTTCCGCAGCGGCACTTGGTGCTTACTGTATCTGTTCTGCACTTGGAGATTGAATCTTTCTTGACTTGTCAGACCCAAAAATGTGATCTACATGAACAAACAAAAAAATAGTTGAGTACATCAATTGCACGATGCATTAAAATGACAGGTTCTATCCCCTGGGGTCAAGAACCGCCCTCCTCTCCTTACGCCATACTCGTCACTAAGCCAGACGTGTAAACTTCTGCAGATGAGTTTGACATTTGTAGAAACTTTTCTCACCATTACAAACTAATATTTCTCATTGCATCTAAAAATGGGACATTGCTAGTGTGTGTGCGTATATGTGTAATATATCAATATATATCAATATCTATATCAATATCTATATATATATATATCAATATCTATATCAATATCTATATCTATATCTATATATATCAATAAAGAGAATTTTGTTTACTTACCGTAAATTCTTTTTCTTATAGTTCCGTATTGGGAGACCCAGACCATGGGTGTATAGCTTCTGCCTCCGGAGGACACACAAAGTACTACACTAAAAAGTGTAGCTCCTCCCTCTGAGCATATACACCCCCTGGATAACCAAATATAGCCAGTTTAGTGCAAAAGCTGAAGGAGAATAGCCACCCACAAGTAGAGATAGAGCAAGAACCGGAACAACCGGAGCCTCTGTCTACAACAACAGCCGGTGATAACACGCGGAACAAGAAAGTGCCAACAGGCAACAGGGAGGGTGCTGGGTCTCCCAATACGGAACTATAAGAAAAAGAATTTACGGTAAGTAAACAAAATTCTCTTTTTCTTTATCGTTCCTATGGGAGACCCAGACATTGGGACGTCTCAAAGCAGTCCATGGGTGGGAAATAAACAGAAACTGAGAAGTAGGCGAAACCTAACTTCACAAATGGGCGACAGCCGCCTGAAGGATGCGTCTGCCCAAGCTCGCATCTGCCGAAGCATGAGCATGCACTTGGTAGTGCTTCGAAAAGGTATGCAGACTAGTCCAAGTGGAAGCCTGACAGACCTGCTGAGCCGTAGCCTGGTGCCTGAGAGCCCAAGAGGCACCGACAGCTCTGGTCGAGTGTGCCTTGATCCCCGGCGGGGGAGGCACCTGAGTACACACATCGGAAATGGCCGACCTAATCCAACGAGCTAAGGTCGGCTTAGAAGCCGAGAGGCCCTTACGCCGACCTGTGGTCAGCACAAAAAGAGAGGTGCACCGCCTAAGAACAGCGGTGCGAGACACATAGATCCGGAGTATGCAACGCTTTTTCAAAGCGATGAACAGGAGCCGGACAAATGGAAGGCAGGGAAATGTCCTGGTTAAGGTGGAAAGGAGAAACCACCTTAGGGAGAAAGTCCGGAGTCGGACAGAGAACCACCTTGTCTTGATGAAAAACCAAAAAAGGTGACTCCGAAGAGAGCGCAGCCAAATCAGAGACTCTCCTGAGGGAAGTTATGGCCACTAGAAAGACCACTTTCTGTGAAAGACGAGACAAAGAAACCTTCCTAAGAGGCTCAAAGGGGGGTTTCTGCAAAGCCGTGAGGACCAGATTGAGGTCCCAGGGATCCAAAGGCCGCCGGTAAGGCGGAATGATGTGAGATGCGCCCTGCATGAAGGTGCGCACCTGAGCCAGCCGGACGATACGCCGCTGGAACAACACTGACAGAGCCGAGACCTGTCCCTTGAGGGAATTGAGGGATAGTCCTAGCTGCAGACCGGACTGTAGAAAGGACAGGAGGGTCGGCAAGGAAAAAGGCCAAGGAGCATGGCCGGAAGAGCGACACCAGGACAGGAAAATTCTCCAGGTCCTGTGATAGATTTTGGCCGAGGAAGACTTCCGAGCCCGAGTCATAGTGGAGATGACTTCAGAAGGGATACCAGAAGTCGTCAAGATGCAGGACTCAAGAGCCACGCCGTCAATCTGAGAGCCGCAGAATTCTGGCGGAAAAACGGACCTTGTGAGAGAAGGTCTGGACGGTCCGGGAGATGCCACGGCACCTCTACGGACAGATGGAGCAGGTCTGGGTACCAAGCTCGCCTGGGCCAGTCTGGAGCAATGAGTATGACCCGACGGCCCTCCATTCTGATCTTGCACAGGACTCTGGGCAAGAGAGCTAGAGGGGGAAACACGTAAGACAGACAAAACTGGGACCAATCTTGAACCAGCGCGTCCGCTGCAAAGGCCTGAGGATCGTGGGAGCGAGCCACGTAAACCGGAATCTTGTTGTTGTGCCGGGATGCCATTAGATCCACTTCCGGAGTGCCCCACTTGCGGCAGATTGACCGAAACACTGCTGGATGCAGAGCCCACTCGCCGCTGTCCACAGTTTGACGACTGAGATAATCTGCCTCCCAGTTTTCCACGCCTGGGATGTGGACTGCGGATATGGTGGACTTGGAGTCCTCCGTCCACTGAAGGATGCGTTGAACCTCCAACATTGCCAGGCGGCTGCGTGTCCCGCCTTGGTGATTGATGTAGGCAACCGCTGTCGCGTTGTCTGACTGGACTCGAATGTGCTTGCCCGCCAACAGTTGGTGAAAGGCTAAGAGAGCTAGAAGCACAGCTCTGATTTCCAGCACATTGATCGAGAGGGCTGATTCGGACGGAGTCCAAGTGCCCTGCGCTCTGTGGTGGATATATACTGCTCCCCAGCCGGATAGACTGGCATCCGTGGTGACGATCACCGAGGACGGGGCCAGGAAGGAGCGTCCCTGAGACAGAGAGAGGGGCCGAAGCCACCACTGAAGGGAGCCCCTGGTCTGTGGCGACAGAGCCACTAACCTGTGCAAGGAGGAAGTCCGCTTGTCCTAACAGCGGAGAATGTCCAGCTGCAGAGGACGCAGATGGAACTGGGCAAAGGGAACCGCTTCCATTGACGCCACCATCTGACCCAGCACCTGCATTAGGTGCCTGATGGAATGACGGCGGGGCCTCAGCAAAGAGCGCACTGCCAGATGGAAGGACTGTTGTTTGACTAAGGGCAGCTTCACAAGTGCCGGCAAAGTCTCGAATTGCATCCCTAGGTACGTGAGCTTCTGGGTCGGAGTCAGAGTGGATTTGGGCAGATTGACAAGCCACCCGAATTGGACTAGAGTGGCGAGAGTGAGCGAGACACTCCGCTGACAGTCTGCACTGGATGAAGCCTTGACTAGAAGGTCGTCCAGGTAAGGAATCACTGCCAACCCCTGGAGGTGCAGAACCGCAACCACTGTTGCCATGACCTTGGTGAATACTCGAGGGGCCGTGGCTAACCCGAAGGGGAGAGCCACGAATTGGAAATGTTCCTCTCCGATTGCAAAACGTAGCCAACGCTGGTGTGAAACTGCAATTGGCACATGCAGATAGGCATCTCTGATGTCGATGGATGCCAGGAAATCTCCTTGGGTCATTGAGGCAATGACTGATCGCAGAGACTCCATGCGAAAATGCCGCACCTGAACATGCTTGTTGAGAAGCTTGAGATCCAGGATGGGCCGGAAGGAACCGTCCTTTTTGGGGACTAGGAAGAGATTTGAGTAGAAACCTCTGAACCGTTCCCGGGCGGGAACCGGTACAATTACTCCGTTGGCATGCAAGGATGCCACGGCCTGTGAGAAGGCGGCGGCCTTGGAGCAGGGGGGAGTTGACAGAAAAAAAATCTGTTTGGCGGGCTGGAAGAGAATTCTATCCTGTAGCCGTGGGAGATGATATCCCGCACCCACTGATCGGAGACGTGTTGAAACCACACGTCGCCAAAGTGGGAGAGCCTGCCACCGACCAAGGACGTTGCTGGCGCGGCCAGATAGTCAAGAGGAGGCTGCCTTAGTGGCAGCAGGTCCTGCGGTCTTCTGACGCGGCTTCGTGCGCCAGTTGGGTTTTTGGTCCTTGGCTGTAAGTGGACGAGGCCGAGGGCTTAGAGGACGACCAGTTGGAGGAACGAAAGGAACGAAACCTCGACTGGTTCCTGCCCTGGACAGGTTTCCTGGTTTTAGTTTGTGGCATGGAAGTACTCTTCCCGCCAGTAGCTTCCTTAATAATTTCATCCAGTTGTTCACCGAACAGCCTGGGCCCAGCAAATGGGAGCCCAGCAA
This sequence comes from Anomaloglossus baeobatrachus, assembly GCF_048569485.1. NCBI lineage: Eukaryota > Metazoa > Chordata > Amphibia > Anura > Aromobatidae > Anomaloglossus > Anomaloglossus baeobatrachus. Next base: position 56,029 of record NW_027442145.1, on the reverse strand, counting down.
GGTACTTCTTTGAAGAAGCGTCTGCCTTCCACTCTCGAAGCCACAAGATCCTGCGGATAGCGAGGGAATTAGCCGAAGCCACCGCCGTGCAGTGAGAAGCCTCCAGCATGGCAGACATGGCATAGTATGAAAAGGCTGAAGCCTGGGAAGATAAGGCAACCATTTCGGGCATAGAGTCCCTGGTGAGGGAATGCATCTCCTCTAGAGAAGCAGAGATGGCTTTGAGAGCCCACACTGCTGCAAAAGATGGGGAGAACGAGGCCCCTGCCGCCTCATATACAGATTTGGCCAGAAGGTCAACCTGGCGGTCAGTGGAATCCTTAAGTGAGGTGCCATCAGCCACTGATACAACTGTCCGGGCTGAGAGTCTAGACACCGGAGGGTCTACCTTTGGTGAATGATCCCACTCCTTGACCACCTCTGGTGGAAAGGGAAAATGGTCATCAGAACCACGCTTTGGGAAGCGTTTGTCAGGACAGGCCCTAGGCTTGGTCACAGTGGCCTGAAAACTGGAGTGGTTAAAGAACACACTCCTTGTCCTCTTAGGCAAGGTAAACTGGTGCTTTTCTGCCAGAGAGGGTTGCTCCTCTGATACTGGTGGATTGAGGTCCAGTACAGAATTAATGGACGCAATCAAATCACTAACATCTGCGTCACTTTCGGACAGATTAATGGGGCACATGGAGGTAGCGTCCGAGCCTCCAGTAAAGGCATCCTCCTCGTCCTGCGAGTCAGCTCGTGAATCAGAGTCACGGGACGAGGAAGGAGAGGGAGCCCTGCGTCTCCTTTTAGGAGGACGGGGTCTGGGACCAGAAGAAGAATCCTCTGTGAGCTCCGCTGAGAGAGCCCTAGCAGCAGAGGCGCCCTGAGAAGGGGGCTGATGCATGGTCAGCAAAGTCCGGGACAGCTGTCCCATGGAGTCGGCAAAAGACTGGGAGATTGACCTAGAGAATGATTCTACCCAAGCCGGGGGTTCAGCCACCGGAGCCGGAGCAGCCGGAGGGACCACTGTGGGAGCGATACCAGGCTGAGGCATTGCCAGGTTAGAGCAGGCATCAGAATGTGGATATGTGCTCGGTTCAGGCAGCACGAGCTTACATGCAGTGCATATTGCGTACAGCCTTGCAGCCTTGCTCCTCGTGTGAGACATGCTGCTGAAGTGGGGGCTCTGAGCCAGAATGACCCCCAGAGAGTATATAAGCAGGTCCACAACCGGAGGTTGTGGCTTACCAGACCGTTTGTGTGCCCTCCAGATCCCACAGCCCGGACCCCCAGAGAGATGCTGCAGCCAGCGCCGATCGCTGTGAGAACGCTGATAAAATGGCGCCGGAGCGAGGAGAGGGGGCGGGGCCTACTCTGAGAGCGGGATCTGGAGCCCCAAGGAGATTTACAGGGGAGGGGACATTTCCTCAGGGAGGAGTGTCCCTCCCCTGTGCCGAACGGTCGCTGGGCGGAGCCGCACTGTCCCTCTGCATGATTGACATGCAGGGGCAGTGAAATCGAAACTAGACCTCAGGCGAAGCCGGGGCCTAAATTTAACGATGTGGCCGGCGCGCAGGCACCATCGGCGCGGTTCTCAGGTGAAAACCAGAGAACCGGCCGGAAATGTCAGAACAGATACACAGCCCACTCTCCCCAACAATAAAGTACAAGGGACCCCCCGAAAATAACGTCTCAGATACTTAGCTTGTGAGACGCAGGGTTTCAAGTCCCTGGGGATGAGAGTGCTCCGTCCGGCAGGATCCTGAAGGGCTGCGGATGGAGACCGGTCTCCTGCAAGGCAGGGAGAACCGTGCTGGCTCCCACTTCAAGCCAGAGCCCGAGGGATGGTGAAGGAGCGCGGCATGTAAGGCTCCAGCCCTGAAATCAACCTTAACAACACCGCCGACACAGTGGGGTGAGAAGGGACATGCCGGGAGTCCAGGCTTGGACCTGCTTTTCTTCAAACTCTTTCCAAAAATCAAAAATCAGATGAGAATGCATGTGTGGATGTATGCCTCCTGAACACAAAGCATTGAACTGGCTATATTTGGTTATCCAGGGGGTGTATATGCTCAGAGGGAGGAGCTACACTTTTTAGTGTAGTACTTTGTGTTTCCTCCGGAGGCAGAAGCTATACACCCAATGTCTGGGTCTCCCATAGGAACGTTAAAGAAATATATATATATATATATATATATATTAGAAGGTGGCCCTATTCTACGCATCGGGTATTCTAGAATTTACGTATTGTGTAGTTATGATTTTTGTTACATATAGATGTTGTGTGTAGTTACCAAGTGCTTTTGTAGGGGCTGTACATGTTCTGGGTGTTGTCTACGTGTGGCGGGGGGTGAGAGCGGTGTTGTTTGTGTGTTGCGTTGTTTGTGGAGCGCTGTGTGTCTGTAGCGTGTTGTGTGTGTGTTGCGCGGTTTGTGTGGGTGTGGTGTGTTTTGGGGGCAGGTATGTTTTGTGCAATGTGTGTGTTGTGCGGTATGTGCGTATATTTCTGTGTACCGCGGTGTTTGTGTGTTGGGTGTGTGCGGCGTTGTTTGTGTGTGGGTGTCTGTGTAGGGCAGTGTTTGTGGTTCCCAGTGTGTGTGTGTGTGGTGTGTTGTGCAGTGCGTGTGTGGCGGCGTGTGTGTGTTTTGGGGGGGGAGGTGTGCACCCCCCATCGTGCTCCATCCCCCATGCTGCGCACTCCCCATTGTGCTCCATCCCCCATGCTGCGCACTCCCCATCGTGCTCCATCCCCCATGCTGCGCACTCCCCATTGTGCTCCATCCCCCATGCTGCGCACTCCCCATCGTGCTCCACAGTCACACATCAGACAGTATACACGCACACATCTGATCGCATACACTCACACACACACCCCACTTCTCCCTGTGCCCACCAGTGGGCGGTCCCAGCAGCTGTGCTGCACGCCGTACTCCTCTGCCGACACTCACGGATCCGATCGCATACACTCACACACACACACACACACACACTCACACATCAGAACACACTCACACACATCCGATCGCATACACACACACACACACTGACGATATTGCACATACGCGCTCACACAATCACAACATCCGGAAATACCACATGCTTCTGGCCATGTGATCCACCGGCAGGTCCTGGAAGGTCACTGCACAGTATCGCCGCCGAGAAGCAAGCGATATCACGGGATGTTGTGAGTGTGTGGATGCGATCTGATGTGTGTGTGAGGTATGATCTGATGTGTGTGTGTGTGTGTGTCTGTTCTTATGTGTGTGCGTGTGTGTGTGTTCCGCCGCTGCAGGACCTTGATGCGCTCACCTGGGAGCCGGTGTACGCTGGTAACCATGCTACACAATATTACTCGGTGTACCATGGTTACCAGCGTACCCCGCCCCCCTCTCGCACGGGAGCCCACACCAGCGTACGCCGGCAACCCCAGCAATGCGAGGGTACGTGTCGGCTGGGTTGGCGGCGTACGCTGATGTGGGCTCCCGGGGGTACAGCACTGACCTGGGAGTCGGGGCTCCTATCAGTTCGGGGAATGCGTGCGGGGGGCGGGGCCAGGGCGAGCGTGCAATGCGTGAGGGGGCGGGGCGTGGCCGAGTTGCCAATGCGTGCAGGGGGCCGGGGCGAGAGGCCAATCCGTGTGGGGGGCGGAGCCGAGGCGAGCGGCCAATCCATGTGGGGGGCGGAGCCGAGGCGATCTGCCAATGAGACGCTTGTCGCGGTAAGGACAGAATTTTGGAGCAAGACAGACAGACAGACAGATATATATATATATAATTTTATTTTTTTTTTTCTAATTATGCACACACATATACACCAAAAAAGTACACTTTTTTTATAATAAACAAGCAAAAAATGTTCAAAACCAGTGATCCAAAGGTGTAGAGAAAAAGAAATATGATACCAATATAAATGTCACTTTGTCCTGCAATCAATACCGCCCCCCAAATTATTTTTTTTCTATGTGCGGCCCATACACCCAGCCGGGTTTGAGACCCCTGTTCTAAGCAGACAATGTGACTATGGTAAGAGATGAAACACATACTGTAGTGTAATCCTGCAGATATACTCACTTCCGTCTGTCTTCTACGTCTGGAGAGTTAGAACAAAGTAGGGGCTAAAGAAAAGTATGAGATTGCAAAACTACAGAATTACATTGGCAAAGTGAAGAATTCAAGCCTCTGTGTTTAGTCAGTCGTAGATGCGGGGGAAGGTTATATGTGATGCACAAAATAAGTTCCGAGCGGCAAAAAGATACATGACCACAATTAGTCATGGCTGACGTAGCATCTTGTTGACCCAACTAAATGCTAGCACCCCCAACCAATTTTCCTTTCGTGCTATTGCACAATCAGACAGGAGGGGGTTAGGAAAAAAGAGGATAAGATAGAAACAGCTGGAAATGGGAAATGTGCAAAGTAGCCCTTATCATACACTCATCAGGCCACTTTGATGGCGGATTAGAGAAATATGTCTGTACATTGACTACATTGTGTCACCTGGTATAGCTGCAGTATAAGCATCAGTGTAGACCACACCGTCAGAAAGCACACAAGGATGAAGATGTACAGAACCCACGGGGAACACGATATAATCTCCAATAAGAAGCCTCCAAAGCCGTCTTTCTGTAAGTTAGTGGAGCACTGACTGACCCAGACTGCAGGAAAGGAAGAAATAGCCGCGATTATATAACATGCACATAACATGATGGTCAAACGTGACGATTGGTACTTACATATAGAGGAGGCATAGATCATCCAGTGACCCATGGCTGTCAGGGCAAAGAGGAAGAGCACAAAGTAATGATGGTTCCCAGCGCCTGGAGGAACAGAAGGATGCAGAGGAATGGTTATCTATGTTTCCATTGCCACTCAGGTTTCTAGGAAAGTTGGGAGACACTCCTAGGATTATATTAGATGTTTTCCCCCTAAGGATGTTACAGCCGCTCACCAATACAATGTCCAGTCCATATACAATGCTGATCAAATTTAGCCACACAGGCATTGCATGCGTGACAGTGCATGGACCTCAGCGGCTTCTTCACCTGCAGGAGAATACAAAGGGTTAAAAAAGGAGAAGACATAATTAATGATTATAGTACTAGATAAAGAGGAACTCCGGTGGTTTGTACTATGTAGGAATTTCCATATTAAAAGGAACCAACCAGCAGGATTTTCATATATAAAGTAAAGCCAGTGCTATACTGGCGCTGGGATGCAGAATGTAAGCAGAGCTTTTGTTCTGAAATTGGAGGTTTTATTTCAGAAATATGTGCAAATAAAGTTCCAGCAATGCACTGCTATTTGATTGACAGGTGCAACAGGAAGGGAATATATTGCTCGGGTCTTGCTACCTATTCCCGCCCGTCTGTCTGCCTGCACCGGAATTAACAACTAGGGGGAAGAAAACAAGGCAGCAGACAGGGACGAGAATAGATAGCAATACTCGACCCACATATTCCCTTCCTGTTGCACCTGTCAATCAAATATCAGTGCATTGCTGGAACTTTACTTGCAGATATTTCTGAAATAAAACATCCAATCTCAGAACATAAGGTATGCTTAGATTCAGCATCCTAGTGCCAGTATAGCATTGGCTTTACTTTAATTTATATACTTTGAGTATCTAATAAGTGCTGATGACTTATAGATTAGTCATGGATCTTTTAGTGATCTCTCTGATTAATCCCTTTACCCTAGATTGGAGATGACTCGTTACTTTTTTTTTTTTTTTTTAAATCCTGAAAATCCTGCTGGCTGGTTCCCTTTAATAGGGTTAAAATTTCTATCCTAAGAGCAATGTTCATACTTTCTTTGCAACCCAATTAATAAAAGGTCCTGAATGACTTATTGGCGTCTTTTGGGTTCTAGCCCTGGATTCGGCCATCTCCGCCAGCTGCACAGTCTTTGATAGAGTGCAAGTTAGGCCTTGTTCACACACTGCGGTTTTACCCACAGTTTGTTTGCATTTTTTGCCATAGATAATGGTAAAAAAAAACGCAGGGCCCAACCTGCGGAAAAACTGCACCAAAAACGCATGTGGTTTTCGATGCGGTATTGGTGCGTTTTTTTGACTGCAAGTGCGCTAATCTTTCAGACTCAAGAAATTTCTTGAGAAAAAATTTTTTTCTAGTGTGAACAGAGCCCAAGACCGTCAGTTCATTGAAAAGGTAACAGGAGACCCCTTTTTCTTTATCACAAGGGGTCCCAGTGGTCGGATCATCAGTGACCTGACACTACCACTCGGCCTGTAGTGTGACCACCCAATATGACAATTTACAATAATTGGTTTACAAAATATAATGTAAAAAGACACGTACCAGGCATGAAGTACAAAACAGTCTAACGTCCAAACATCCGGCTTCAGCGAGAGTGATAATGGTCTGCAAACACAAAAATTAAAAAAAGAGAATTTTGTTTACTTACCGTAAATTCTTTTTCTTATAGTTCCGACATGGGAGACCCAAACCATGGGTGTATAGCTTCTGCCTCCGGAGGACACACAAAGTACTACACTAAAAGTGTAGCTCCTCCCTCCGAGCATATACACTCCCCGGATGACAAATCCAACCAGTTTAGTGCCAAAGCTGAAGGAGGACATCCACCCATAAGTAGAGATAGAGTAAAACCCGGAATAACCGGAACTTCTGTCTACAATAACAGCCGGTGAAAACACACGGAACAAGAAAGCTGCCAACAGGCAACAGGGAGGGTGCTGGGTCTCCCATGTCGGAACTATAAGAAAAAGAATTTACGGTAAGTAAACAAAATTCTCTTTTTCTTTATCGTTCCTTATGGGAGACCCAAACCATGGGACGTCTCAAAGCAGTCCATGGGTGGGAAATAAACAGAAACTGAGAAGTAGGCGAAACCTAACTTCACAAATGGGCGACAGCCGTCTGAAGGATGCGTCTGCCCAAGCTCGCATCTGCCGAAGCATGAGCATGCACTTGGTAGTGCTTCGAAAGGGTGTGCAGACTAGACCAAGTGGCAGCCTGACAGACCTGCTGAGCCGTAGCCCAAGAGGCACCGACAGCTCTGGTCGAGTGCGCCTTAATCCCTGGCGGGGGAGGCATCTGAGAACATAGGTAGGCATCGGATATGGCCGACCTAATCCAATGAGCTAGGGTCGGTTTAGAAGCCGAGAGACCCTTGCGCTGACCTGTGGTCAGCACAAAAAGAGAGGTGCACCGCCTAAAAAAAACAGCGGTGCGTGACACATAGATCCGGAGCGTCCGCACCAAATCTAAAGCATGCAACGCTTTCTCAAAGCGATGCACAGGGGCCGAACAAAGGGAAGACAATGAAATGTCCTGGTTAAGGTGGAACGGAGACACCACCTTAGGGAGAAGGCCCGGAGTTGGATGGAGAACCACCTTGTCTTGGTGAAAAAAACCAAAAAGGGTGACTCCGAAGAGAGCACAGTCAAATAAGAGACTCTCCTGAGAGAAATTATGGCCACCAGAAAAACCACTTTCTGTGAAAGACTAAACAACGAAACCTCCCTAAGAGGCTCAAAGGGGGGTTTCTGTAAGGCCATGAGGACCAAGAAAGGTCTCAGGGATCCAGAGACCGCCGGTAAGGCGGAATGATGTGAGATGCGCCCTGCATGAAGGTGCGCACCTGGGCCAGTCGGGCGATACGCCGCTGACAGAGCCGAGACCTGTCCCTTGAGGGAATGAGGGACAGACATAGCTGCAGGCCGGACTGTAGAAAGGACAGGATGGTCGGCAAGGAAAAAACGGCCAAGGAGCATGGCCGGAAGAACGACACCAGGACAGGAAAATTCTCCAAGTCCTGAGGTAAAACCTGGCCGAGGAAGACTTCCGAGCCTGAGTCATAGTGAAGATGACCTCGGAAGGAATGCCTGAAGACGTAAGGATTCAGGGCTCAAGAGCCACGCCGTCAATCTGAGAGCCGCAGAATTGTTGTGGAAAACGGACCCTCTGAGAGAACGTCTGGCCGGTCCGGGAGATGCCACAGCACCTCTACGAACAGACGGAGCAGGTCTGGGAACCAAGCTCGCCTGGGCCTGGGGCGATGAGTACGACCCGACGGCCCTCCATTTTGATCTTGCGCAGGACTCTGGGCAAGAGAGCTAGAGGGGGAAACACGTAGGCCAGACGGAACTGGGACCAGTCTGGAACCAGCGCGTCCGCTGCCAAGGCCTGAGGATCGTGGGAGCGAGCCACGTAAACCGGGACCTTGTTGTTGTGCCGGGATGCCATTAGATCCACTCCCGGAGTGCCCTGCCTGCTAAATTGACCGGAACACTGCCGGATGCAGGGCTCACTCGCCGCTGTCCACGGTTTGACGGCTGAGATAATCTGCCTCCCAGTTCTCTGCGCCTGGGATGTGGACTGCGGATATGGTGGACTTGGAGTCCTCCGTCCACTGAAGGATATGTTGAACTTCCAACATTGCTAGGCGGCTGCGAGTCCTAGGACTACAGCCCTGATTTCCAGCACATTGATCGAGAGGGCTGATTCGGACGGAGTCCAAGTGCCCTGTGCTCGGTGGTGGAGAAACACTGCTCCCCAGCCGGATAGACTGGCATCCGTGGTGAGAATCACCCATGACGGGGCCAGAAAGGAGCGTCCCTGGTACAGAGAGAGGGACCGAAGCCACCACTTAAAGAGAGCTCCTGGTCTGTGGCGACAGAGCCACCAGCCTGTGCAAGGAAGAAGTCCCTTGTCCCAACAGCGGAAAATGTCCAGCTGCAGGGGACGCAGATGGAACTGGCAAGGGGAACCGCTTCTATTGACGCCACCATCTGACCCAGCACCTGCATGAGGTGCCTGATGGAATGACGGCGGAGCCTCAGCAGAGAGCGAACCGCCAGATGAAGAGACTGCTGTTTGACTAAGGGCAGCTTCACAAGTGCCAGCCGAGTCTCGAATTGCATCCCTAGGTACGTAAGTTCCTGGGTCGGGGTCAGAGTGGACTTGCAAGCGTGGCGAGAGTGAGCGAGACACTCCGCTGACAGTCTGCACTGGATGAAGCCCTGACTAGAAGGGCGTCCAGGTAAGGAATCACTACCAACCCCTGGAGGAGCAGAACCGCAACTGGTGAATACACGAGGGGCTGTGGCTAACCCAAAGGGGAGAGCCACGAATTGGAAATGTTCCTCTCCGATTACAAAACGTAGCCAACGCTGGTGTGAAACTGCGAATGGCACATGCAGAGAGACATCTCTGATGTCGATGGATGCTAAGAAATCTCCTTGGGTCATTGACTGATCGCAGAGATTCCATGCAAAATTGCCGCACCTGAACATGCTTGTTGAGAAGCTTGAGATCCAGGTCGGAAAGCACCGTCCTTTTCGGGGACTAGGAAGAGATTTGAGTAGAAATCTCAGAACCGTTCCCAGTCGGGAACTGGTACAATTACTCCATTGGCCTGCAAGAATGCCACGGCCTGTGAGAAGGCGGCGGCCTTGGAGCAGGGGGGAGTTGTCAGAAAAAATCTGTTTGGCGGCTGAATAGAATTCTATTCTGTAGCCGTGGGAGATGGTAACCCACACCCACTGATCGAAGACGTGTTGAAACCACACGTCGCCCAAGAGGGAGAGCCTGCCACCGACCAAGGACGTTACTGGCGCGGCCAGATAATCAAGAGGAGGCTGCCTTGGTGGCAGCAGCTCCTGCCGACTTAGGACGCGGCTTCATGCGCCAGTTGGTTTACGGACCTTGGCTGAGTTAGTGGACGAGGCCGAGGGCTTAGAGGACGACCAGTTAGAGGAAACGAAAGGAACGAAACCTCGACTGGTTCCTGCCCTGGAAGGTTTCCTGGGTTGTGGCATGGAAGTACTCTTCCTGCCAAAAGCTTCCTTAATAATTTCATCCAGTTGTTCACCGAATAGACTGGTCCCAGCAAAAGGGAGTCCAGCAAGGAACTTCTTAAGAAGCATCTGCCTTCCACTCTCGAAGCCACAGGAACCTGCGGATAGCAAGGGAAGTAGCCGAGGCCACCGCAGTGCGGTGACAGTCTCCAGCTATAGGATGAAAAGACTGAAGCCTGGAAGTTAAGGCAACCAATTAGGGCATAAAGGCCCTGGTGAGGGAATGCATCTCCTCCCGAGAAGCAGAGATGGCTTTGAGAGCCCGCACTGCTGCAAAAGATGGGGAGAACGAGGCCCCTGCCGCCTCATATATAGATTTGGCCAGAAGGACAACCTGGCGGACAGTGAGATCCTCAGAGAGGTGCCGTCAGAGGTACAACTGTCCGGGCTGAAAGTCTAGACACCGGAGGGTCCACCCTTGGTGAATGAGCCCACTCCTTGACCACCACTGGTGGAAGGGGGAAACAGTCATCAGAACCACGCTCTGGGAAGCGTCTGTCAGGACAGGCTCTGGGCTTGGTCACAGTGACCTGAATGCTGGAGTGGATAAGGAACACACTCCTTGTTCTCTTAGGCAAGGTATACTGATGCTTTTCTGCCAAAGAGGGGTGCTCCCCTGATACAGGCGGATTGAGGTCCAGTACAAATATAATGGACGCAATCAAATCATTAGCATCTGCGTCACTTTCGGACAGATCAATGGGGTACATGGAGAGCGTCCGAGCCCCCAGTAAGGCATCCTCCTTGTCCTGCGAGTCAGCTCGTGAACCAGAGCCGCGGGGCGAGGAGGGAAAGGGGACCCTGCGTCTCCATTTTAGGAGGACGGGCTCCCAGATGAAGAATCCTCTGTGAGCTTTGCTGAGCGAGCCGTAGCAGCAGAAGCGCCCTGAGAAGGGGGCTGATGCATGCTCAGCAGTGTCCGGGACAGCTGTCTCCTGGAGAGAGGGATTCTACCCCGGAGCCGGAGCAGCCGGAGGGACCACTGGGGATAAGCCTCCAGGCTGAGGCACCACTATGTCAGAGCAGGCATCACAATGTGGTTATGTGCTCGGTACAGACAGTACGAGTCAACATGCGGTGCATAATAAAAAAAAAAAAAAAAACAGCCTTGCAGCCCTGCACTGATATGAGACATGCTGCAGAAGTGGGGGCTCTGTCCAGAAAGACCCCCAGCAGAGTATATAAACAGAGTATATAAGCAGCAGCACAACCAGAGGTTGTGGCTTGCCAGACCGTTTAACATAACATCTCTGCTCCAGATTCCCCAGAAGTGGGGGCTTTTCGGAAAAAAAACCCCAGCAGAGTATATAAACAGAGTGTATAAGCAGCTGCACAACCGGAGGTTGTGGCTTGCCAGACTGTTTAACATAGGGGCATCTCTGTGCCCTCCAGATCCCCCAGAACTGGGGGCTCTGTCCCAGGCCCCCATTTGTCACAATGTGTTTGCAGACATTGATCTCTGTGCCCTAGAACGCTGTGCAGCAAGGAGAGGGGGCGGGGCCTACTCTGAGAGCAGGACGGAGGGCAAATGAGGCATACAGGGGAGGGGAATCTTTCCTCAGTGAGGAGTGTCCCTTCCCTGTGCTGAGCAGCCGGTGGGCGGAGCCACCCTGTCTCACTGCACTGACTGACATAGAATCGAAACTAGGCCTCAGGCGAAGCCGGGGCCTAGATTTAAACATGCGGCCAGCGTGCAGGCACCATCGGCGCGGTTCTCCAGTGAAAACTGGAGAACCGGCCGGAAATGTTAAAACATACATATAACACATTCTCCCCCACAAATAAAGTACAAGGGACCCCTAGAAAGACCACTTTCTGTGGTAATAACGTCTCAGTACTTAGCTTGAGACGCAGGTGCCAGGTCCCTGGGGGGTCATCGCTCCGTCCGGCAGAATCCTGAACAGGGCTGCGGATGGAGACCGGTCTCCTGCAAAGCAGTGAGAACCGTGATGGCTCCCACTTCAAACCAGAGCCCCAAGGAATGGCGAAGGAGCGCGGCATGTGAAGGCCCCAGCCCTGAAATCAACCTTAACAGCACCGCCGACACAGTGGGGTGAGAAGGGACATGCCGGGAGTCCAGATTGGACCCGCTTTTCTTCCAAATCTTTGAAATCAAAAATCAAAATCAGAGGATGCATGTGTGTGTGACCTCCTGAACACAAAGCATTGAACTGGTTGGATTTGTCATCCGGGGAGTGTATATGCTCGGAGGGAGGAGCTACACTTTTAGTGTAGTACTTTGTGTGTCCTCCGGAGGCAGAAGCTATACACCCATGGTTTGGGTCTCCCATAAGGAACGATAAAGAAATAATTAACTTTATTAGATGACAGTAATCAGAAGCGACACTGACAAAGGTTTTCTCCCAATCTATACCCCTGAAAAAAAGGCTGTGACAATCCAACTGGTGGGTGAAGGGAGCCTTGCATATTGATTTGGGGTATACAATTGGAGATTTTCCAAGGAAAAACGCGATATGAACATAGCCCAATTTATTGCACGGCCTCATGTATTAAAGCAATGACACTTCAATCGAAAGCCCAAAAATACACGCCGAACCTGCTTCTTCTCCTCTTCTGAACACTTGATGTATCCGGGATCCGTTCTCCGTGTCTTGTAGAAATAATATGTAAGTAAAAAGACGCTGATCACAAATGGCACCTGGACAGTTGCTTGAGCCAAATGTGAAGGATAGCAGCTTCATTAAGGAATATGACAAATATTTTCCCCCTTAGAAACTGATTTAATTAATTACTGAATTTATTTAAAGGAAACCCTCTTTTTTTTCCATGTGATGTACTGGAACCCAGGAGTCCTGCGCATCAATTTATATTTTTCATTCAGAAATTCAGGCACATTAGCAAATTCGCCTTAATTAATTGCACATCAGGTTTAACCGTTATCTGCTTCGATAGGAGACTTTACTTGCTAATTTGCTCTAATATCAGACTGCATTATGCAGACTGCAATATAATGATAGCACCTCAGGTATTAGGGTACGGGCCCACGATTAGTGTTTGCAGCATTTTGCAAGTAGTATGTTTTCACTGTGTATAAAATGCTGCGCTGTACAGTAAAAGCATAGTGGATGGGATGTATAGAAATCCCATGCCCACTGTGCGTGTACGGCCCGCAGCAAAAACTGACCTGCAGTGCAGCTTTCCTGAGCCGCAGCATGTCAATTCTTTGCTGCGGAGTCGCGAGTATCCTCTGTTGGGAGAACACAAGCGAGATACCGCAGCGTCCCAAACCCTGGATCATGGGCACAAGCAGCTACGGTCTCCTGTGGAGGAGACTCGCAGCCCCACAGGTCAGGACGGAGCATGTCCTGATCATGGGCACAAGCAGATACGGTCTCCTGCGGAGGAGACTCGCAGCCCCACAGGTCAGGACGGAGCAGGTCCTGATCATGGGCACAAGCAGATACGGTCTCCTGCAGAGGAGACTCGCAGCCCCACAGGTCATGACGGAGCACGTCCTGATCATGGGCACAAGCAGCTACGGTCTCCTGCGGAGGAAACTTGCAGCCCCACAGGTCAGGACCTGCCGCTACGTCCAGGACGCAGCAGGTCCTGATCATGGACACTTACCCTTAAGCTGGGTTTACACACTGCAACATCTCAAACGACATCGCTGTAACGTCACCGGTTTTGTGACGCAATAGCGATGTTGTTTGCGATGTTGCAGTGTGTGAATCCTATCAGCGACCTGGCCCCTGCTGTGAAGTTGCTGGAAGTTGCTGATCACTACACGTCGTTCAGGACCATTCCTAGGTCCTTTGTTTCCAGCTGTGCAGCATGAAGTTTCAGTGTGTGAATCCTTTTCAGCGACTTTGTTAGCAACTTCCCTTTCAAAAGGCTGCTTATCAACGTCCCCAACAACCAGCTAGGTCGCTCTGCAGGTCCGGATCGCTGGTAAGTTGTTGGCCAGGTTTGCCGGGTTGAACGCTCACCAGAGACTTAGCAGAGACTTATGGAGATCGCTATTGCGTCACCAAACCGGTGACGTTACAGCGATGTCCTTTGCGATGTTGCAGCGTGTATACCCAGCTTTAGAGTAAAAACAAAAATAGAAGGATATCAGGAAGGAAGCAGATAAACCATGTCATAAACATCCAGAATATTGAACTGATGAAGAAGATGGCAGGCATGTGCTTGTGACTGGATGGACCAACAAATCGCCTGCAAAAGAAAAAGAACAAAAGTGCATCAGCTATTTGCATCTCGATGTCTCCTGCCTTCGGACATGTACGGCTGTCTCATCAGGGCTGCATGTTTACCAGTTGGGATTATTCATAACGAATCCCTAAAGTGCTATTCCGGTATTTGTTACGAATAACGAACGTAATGCGAGTCAATGGGTAACCCGAGCAGTACTCTGCATTCGGTAAGCATTAGCCGAACACGAATAGCTACTATTCACTCATCACTAGTGGTCACCTCTTCTCTACCATATGCAAAAGCTGTTAAAAACGTCATGAGCTAGACCTACTTGTTCTTCTATAGAACATACAGCAATAAATAAAGTCATTCAACAAACCTGGTTAAGAGCTGAGACCCAGCAGTGACCAGAGCAAGGAGCGTCCCTTTTAAGAGCCAGGAGTCTGTATGCATGTTCAGAATGTATCCGACGCCCCCCACCAGAGACAAGAAGACCAACGTCACCAACGAGATCTAAAGACGAGATGGGGGGGGGGGGGAAGAAAGGGTAGGTGAGCACTAGCACTTTATAATCATCATCATAATAATAATAATAATAATAATAATAATAATAATAATAAAAAACTTAATGAGTAATCCCCAATCTAGGGAAAAAGGAATTAATCAGAGAGATCATTAAATCTATAAGTCATCAGCAGTTATTAGATATACGAGGGGCTGCTGATAAGTCTTTGGCTGTGTGATAATTTTTTTTGTTTCTATGGTAACGAATGTTACATCACATAAAAGCCGTATGTGTCTAATATAGGTCTTCAAATTTTTGAAGTTTGTTGCTTATGGCAACAGTGTTCTACGCACGCGGGAAAACAGAGTCTAATGCGAAATTCACAGCAACTGAGAGCAGAGGAGGGATAAAATTCTTGTTTCTCCAAGGAAAGTCGGCGAGGGATATTCATGGTGATATGTCGCAGACATTGGGGGATCAATGCCCTTCAAATTCCACAGATAAGAACTGGGATGCCAAATTTAAAATGGGCCACTTCAGCCCCAATGATGAGGAACGTCCTGGATGACCGAGAGTGGTTGTTCCGGAGATCGTCGATGCGGTGCACAACCTCGTACTGGAGAATCGAAGAATTTCAGCTAAAGCAATAGCAGACATCATGGGGATTTCCCGTGAACGTGTTTGTGTTATTATCCATGAACATTTGGACATGAGGGAGCTTCTGCAAAGTGGGTCCCCAAATGTCTGACAACAGATCAGAGAAGCAGCGAGTGAAAACTTCACGGTCCATTTCTCAACATTTCTGGACTAATAAGAACTTCCTGGAGTGACTGATCACTATGGATGAGACCTGGTTTTATTTGTATGACTCTGAAAACAAGGAGTAGTCACAAGAGTGGTGGCGCAGTGGTTCTCCTCGTCCAAAGAAGTTCAGGGTGCAAAAATCAGCCACTAAGGTGGTGGTGTCTGTGTTCTGGGATAAGGAGGGCGTGCTGCTAGAGGACTACCTTCAAAAGGGTTCCACCATCAATGCAAGGTATTACATTGAAAATTTGGACCAATTGAAGACAGCTCTGAAGGCCAAAAGACGCGGCTAGCTGTCCAAAGGAATCTTGTTCCTGCAAGACAACGCCTCCGCTCACAATGCACAAGCGACCACGGCAAAACTGGCAGAGCTGGGCTTCCAGCTGGTGACCACCACCTTATTCACCAGATCTAGCGCCCTCCGACTATCATCTGTTTCCAAAACCTGAAGAAACACTTCAAGGGTAACAAATTTCACACCATTGCTGATGCTATGGCTGCTACGGATGCAAGGTTTGAGGCACAACTGAAATCCTTCTTTTTGCTAGGCTTACAGAACTTGGAATACCGATGTAAGAAGTGTGTTGTCATCAGTGGAGAGTATGTGGAAAAAATGTAACGTTTCATCATCCTATCTCGTTTCTGAGTAAAGCCAAAGACTTATCAGCAGTCCCTCATATATACAGAAGCAAATACCTCCAGACTGATAAACCCCAACTATATATAAGAAAAAAAATAATTGCTATTTTTCATTCATCAATCTACTCTTCAAAGCAAATGAAAGAATAAATAAAAATGAAGTGTAACCCAAAATGCTACCAATAGAACATTAATCAATTTAGCAAAAAAACATTTGACAATGGCTTACAGAATATGGTGACACAAATAAATGTGTTGGGTTTTTTTTAATTGCAAAATAATAAAAAAAAAAAAAAAAAATCACCTTAATCCTACTCTGCTGTACAATAAAATTATTCATAAAACATATCTACCCCCAAATGGGGCTATACAAATTACAAGTTGTCCCACAAAACACAAGTTGATTGATAACACAGGAATAAAAATAATAATAATAAAAAAAAAAAAAGCCTAAAACCTTGCTGTGTTCTCACCCAGAATGAATGCATAGTGCAAGTGTTAAGGAAGACTTGTATTAGCAAAACCCTAGAATACGCCAAAAAGAAACCGGACCTGTATAAACATTGCAAACAATGATAGGTTGCCTAACTATTATTATTATTATTATTATTATTATTGTTTATTTATAGAGCACCATTGATTCCATGGTGCTGTACATGAGGGGGTTACATACAGAATACATATACAAGTTACAATAGACAGATGGTACATGGTAATATTGCATCATAGGCTAGAACCAGACACAGTCCTGAATCTGCGACTGTAAAGATAAAGTATGAGCTGGTAGCTGAGTAATAAGCCCAACTCCTAGCCCCATCACTTCCAGCCCTGGAATCAGACCATCCAGAATGTAACACATGGGGCTGTAGAAACAGACATTTATAAGACCCCTGGTGTTAGTTTAGAATCAGAGGACTGTCGATACTAGAACCCCACCTCGTATTTCTGTAGGGTCTTTAGGGCTCTAGAACTCCGTCCTGATCTTGAGTTGGCTTCACTTGTCAAAATATGGATAATTAGGCGATTTCTGGTTTGTTTGGCAAGGTCAAGAGGCGTTTCGTCCTGTAAACAAATAAAAAAAAATAATAAAAAATTATATATTTATATATTATATTTTATATATATATATATATATATATATATATATATATATATACACACATACATATACACATATACACATATATATATATATATATATACACACACATACATACATATACACATATATATATATATATATATACACACATACATACATATATATTATATATATATATATATATATATATATATATATATATATATATATATAATATATATGTATGTATGTGTGTATATATATATATATATATATATATATATGTGTATATGTATGTGTATATATATATATATATATATATATATATATATATATATATATATATATATATATATATATATATATATATATATATATATATATATATAAATTAAAAAAAAAAAGTCAGTTGTGGAGGTGATAAACTGAAAAAGCGTGTCCACTGGAACGAACGCAGCGAGTAATGAATACTTGGTAAAACACATAATAACTGACCTCCCAAAAAGAAATATAAATACATGTCGGATTTTTTTGACTATAAGATGCTCCTTACAATAAGTTGCACCTTGGGTTTAGACAGCACAAAATAGGAAAAACAATTTACCAATTAATTAAAACTTCCCTGGTGGTGTAAAGTTGAGGGGGTCATTGCACTGATTTTAATGTACTAGGTTAGAAAAGGGAGGTAATAAATCTATTGTTAGTGTCTCTTTGCAGTGTGTATTATACATACACAGATCAGCTACATTGCAAACTACATGGACATAGACACACAGCTCTGTTATATGCACATATAAACACACAACTCCGCTACATGCAAACTACATGCACATATAAACACACAAACAGCTCTCCTACATGCACATAGACAAACTCAGCTCTGCTACCTTGCATTACCACATCTTGCAGTTACACTAACATAAATAAGTACACACACACACACACACACACACACACCTTGCAGTCACACACACATCTTGCAGTTCCTGATCAGGATCTGAATGAAGGCTGCACCAGCTGAGCAGTTGAAGGACCTTTTACATAGTTTACTTTAGGACCTTTCAGGTCATGTGATTGATCACATGACCTAAAAGGTCCGAAAGTTAAATAGAGTTAAACAGTCAGAAGGTCCTTTTTTTAAATCAAATACTTTTTTATTAAAACAGAATACATACAACAGTATAACAAATCGGCATTCAAATTAAGTTTATCATATCTATTACCCCTTTCTCTCCCCCTCCCGCCCCCTTCCCCGGCAGCAACCCTCCTCCCCCGGGTAGCAACCCTCCTCCCCCGGTAGCAACCCTCCTCCCCCGGTAGCAACCCTCCTTCCCCGGTAGCAACCCTCCTCCCCCGGTAGCAACCCTCCTCCCCCGGTAGCAACCCTCCTCCCCCGGTAGCAACCCTCCTCCCCCGGTAGCAACCCTCCTCCCCAGTACTACATCCCATTTAGTACACACTTAGAATACCCTCCAACTGCAGTATAGCAACCATCCCGTTCATCCCGCTGTGCAGGAGGAACTACTAGTAACACAAATAAAACAAAACACACACATCAGAGGTCTCCGATGGCTATCCCGGTCCCAAATCAGTTTACTGGTCCATCACTCGTCCTATTCACATTGCAGCCAAGGAGACCATAGCTTCTCAAACATTTTAACATCCCCCCTTCTTTCATACACTCCCTGTTCCAGCTGAAGAATACATTTCACTGTCAGAAGGTCCTTCATCTGCTCAGGATGTGCAGCCTCCATTCAGATCCCGGTAAGTTTCCTCTCCTGCTCACTACCAATCACACAGATCAGTGTAGAGCAGGAGGAGAGAGGGTCGTTGTGATCGGAGAGGACATGGTGTCAGCGTTCTCCTCCATCACATGAAGTTGCCTCTGGGCTATGAGACACACACTTTTTAGGATTTTTTGTTAAAAAGTGTCTGAAAAATACGGTAGTTGGATCATTTCTTACCTTGGCGTTCTGCACATCCAAACTTGAGCCGGCCTCTAAGAGCAAATCCACGGCATTCACATTGCCGGAGGAGACCGCCCAGTGAAGCGCCGTGTTCCTGTGGATCTTGTCAGCGAGGTTCACAGATGGGTTCAATTTTAGAAGAAAAACTAGTGGGTTCCAGACTGAAAGGAGAGATCTTATTTCAATGATTTTTTAAAGTTTGTCTCCTTTACTGGAGAGACAATTTAAAATTTGTAAACATTAATGAGCCAAAGGCTTCCGATCCATATTGTGGTATCCATCGCTCTTATAGACCCCAGTGCAGCTGGAGAACAAACAGCCCCAAATATTGCTAGTGGGTCACTAAAACGATTATAAATATTTGGGTGAATAAAGACAAAAACAAGCAAAAAAAAAAAAAATTAGGGAGGGTGACAAAGACATTAAATCTGTGGACATTTGTGTTTGGATGCACCTAAAATGAAAATAAAGCAACTTCACAACTAGACTTCCTTATAAAAAAGAAAAAAAAAAAAACAAAAAAACCTCCCACCGTTTCTGATATGCTGCTCCTATACAGACTTGTGTCTCCATGGTTACAGACCACAAACAAACTATACGTAGTCTGATGTTGCAGTCATACTCGTTCTGTTTAGCAATATGACTACAGAATTGGTCTACATGGGTTTGTTTGTATTCTGTGACCATGGTGTAAAAAAAAAAAAAAAAAACCTATCAAAAAAGCTGAACACCTCTTTGGACCACAGAAAAAAAGGATCCTGGGAGTGGTTTATTCAGGGGCTCATACATTATTTCCATTCTCTGTAAATTTATACTCAGTCTTTTTCCGTTACCCAATAATTTTCTGTGCAGAAAGCATGAGCGGTGTCATCCCATTCACATCCGGCCCATCGATGTTCTGTAAGTAGGAGAAATACCCGCAGATGAAGTCATATTGTGGGAGGAGAATGGGTTAAATAACATGTCACTGGATAAATCATGCTGAAAATAAAATAACATTTCGGCAAAATTCTGAGGTTTGCTTTGTGTAAAGGGATTCTCTATGGGAGTTATGGAAATTATGACACCCCCTCCACCGGAGATCTCTGTTCTCGTCCCCTCCGTTGCCACTGTATCCGTCCTCCAGTAGTTCTGATGTGGTCGGTCGGATGCTCAGCTGCACCTAATGACCCTGTCTAATAAAACATCTGACAGCCCGGTTGTAGCACAGCTCAGCTATGCTATGATGAAGACTAAACACACACTTGACATCGAATTATCGGCCAAGAATGAAGTGAGTTCACACAATATTATCTATGAAAATTATTTTATTATTAATAAACTTAAAATTACACTTTCAAACAAGAGAGCCACCAGGGGGGCGCAAGATTCCAGATTGTCTACATGTCATATCAATCCTATGTATACATATATAACATATCAGATTGAATCCAAAAACACCGGATAATTGTACTCAATATTTATACATAAATGCTTATTTAAGTCATGAAATTATATCCAATGTCTGTTTATATCAACTGACAGAGTATAACAAGGAATAATTGTAAACAGTACTAAGTGTGTAATAAGAAATAATTGAAAGCAGTCCTCAATTTATCATTATGACATATATGGCTGCTTTCAGTGCTTATATAAATATTGCTGCCCAATACATAAACACCTAGACCTTATTTGCCTTCATCAGCGTGAAAATGAGGTAAATTATAAAGACAAACCCCCTAACATTAAATTTGGGGCTGTCACACATACAGCTGAGCTGTCCATCAATACATTAAATCAGCATCCACTGACTTGTATGGACTGCCATTCAGCTGCTGTGTCTCCGTCTTCGATTAACACTGAGCTCCCACAGAGTCACGCTGATGATGCACAGGCATCAATGCCAAATAGGTAGTAAAATGTATACCAGGGCAACCAGAGATAACAACCGTTACACAACAAGGTACTTGCATTACATATTCAACAGGTAGAGTTGTAGAATAGATACTTACATTGACTGATTCGTCTGGTCATGCACCCCGCCACCCCTGACGTACGTTTCGCCGCTGCTTTCTCAAAAGGGGGCGTGTCAGGGTGGGGAACGTCCGTGCTTATATAGTGCAAACCAGCCGGGTAATTACCGCGTCTCATACAAATGACGTCCATACACGTGCGAGCTATTTCGGTTTGTGTCGGCGCATGGTACTGATTCTGCTTCCCTCATTACAAGGGACTTCCGGACTGCGCGCGCTGACCCGCAAGCGTCATCACGCTCTAGGTCACATGATGCGCGCACGTCATGAAGTCCGAGGGGCAGAAAACAGTACATGCGCACTGCCGGATTAGTATAATCTATCTATCGCTGTGCATTTACCGCCACGTATAGAGGCACATATATAGATTTAAAGTATAACACTGCATTAGAGATCTACATTATACGGAGGGTGGCCGATGCAGTATCGAAAATTATCACTGTATATCAAACCCTGTTATAACGAAACATTAAGTTTATTTAATTCTAAGGGCTGCATCCTCGATCCTTCTGTACAATACAGATCTCAACCAAAACAGGACAATCTACAGATTACCACCACTGAACCTTATCATATATAAATATATTATCAACAATCCTCAAAATAAGCATTAAATATAGTCTCATGGATTTAATCCGGAAAAAATTATCCACCTTACATCAGACATTTTACAAGCATTATTTCTGGTGTAACTTTCAATTCTCTTATGGTAACTACAATATCATTTATTCGAATACAGCTACACTCATATAACAAATATTAAATATTACAGCAATATCTCACATGTATGAAACATTATATTATTGTAATTTCGACAGTTCTCATCCTCGTCGCTTATTTCTTAGTTAGTCCTTGTTATTGTTGTTCCTCAAGGTCTCAACATCACCTCCGATCTTATAGATTCATCCTATTATGCATCAACCTATTCTCGTCAGTTATATGCAGTGTATAGCATCAGTTCCTTGGCTGGAAAAATAAATAAGGTGAATTAAAACCAATTACAAAAGACACTTAAAAACATAACCCACACCTTAAAAACAACCACAGAGTCTTGCAGGTATACACAATCTTATTCCTGCCTATTAATGAGCCAACATATCCATCAATCTCTATATCAGGATTTATAAATTTTCATTCGGAGATATTACCCTTCCACTACATACGTTACTCACATAACAAACCATGGAGGGAGAGAGAGGAAAGAAGGGGAGGGGGAGGGGGGGGGGAAAGAGAGGAAGGAAAAGGAAGATGGGGGGAGGACATGGATGAGGGAAAGGGGGGGGGGGAAACGGGAGAAAAGGAAAAAGGAAAGGAATTAAGGGGGTTTGGCTCCTTTTTGTGATTCCATCTCCCCCTTAATTCCTTTCCTTTTTCCTTTTCTCCCGTTTCCCCCCCCCCCCTTTCCCTCATCCATGTCCTCCCCCCATCTTCCTTTTCCTTCCTCTCTTTCCCCCCCCCCTCCCCTTCTTTCCTCTCTCTCCCTCCATGGTTTGTTATGTGAGTAACGTATGTAGTGGAAGGGTAATATCTCCGAATGAAAATTTATAAATCCTGATATAGAGATTGATGGATATGTTGGCTCATTAATAGGCAGGAATAAGATTGTGTATACCTGCAAGACTCTGTGGTTGTTTTTAAGGTGTGGGTTATGTTTTTAAGTGTCTTTTGTAATTGGTTTTAATTCACCTTATTTATTTTTCCAGCCAAGGAACTGATGCTATACACTGCATATAACTGACGAGAATAGGTTGATGCATAATAGGATGAATCTATAAGATCGGAGGTGATGTTGAGACCTTGAGGAACAACAATAACAAGGACTAACTAAGAAATAAGCGACGAGGAGAGAACTGTCGAAATACAATAATATAATGTTTCATACATGTGAGATATTGCTGTAATATTTAATATTTGTTATATGAGTGTAGCTGTATTCGAATAAATGATATTGTAGTTACCATAAGAGAATTGAAAGTTACACCAGAAATAATGCTTGTAAAATGTCTGATGTAAGGTGGATAATTTTTTCCGGATTAAATCCATGAGACTATATTTAATGCTTATTTTGAGGATTGTTGATAATATATTTATATATGATAAGGTTCAGTGGTGGTAATCTGTAGATTGTCCTGTTTTGGTTGAGATCTGTATTGTACAGAAGGATCGAGGATGCAGCCCTTAGAATTAAATAAACTTAATGTTTCGTTATAACAGGGTTTGATATACAGTGATAATTTTCGATACTGCATCGGCCACCCTCCGTATAATGTAGATCTCTAATGCAGTGTTATACTTTAAATCTATATATGTGCCTCTATACGTGGCGGTAAATGCACAGCGATAGATAGATTATACTAATCCGGCAGTGCGCATGTACTGTTTTCTGCCCCTCGGACTTCATGACGTGCGCGCATCATGTGACCTAGAGCGTGATGACGCTTGCGGGTCAGCGCGCGCAGTCCGGAAGTCCCTTGTAATGAGGGAAGCAGAATCAGTACCATGCGCCGACACAAACCGGAAATAGCTCGCACGTGTATGGACGTCATTTGTATGAGACGCGGTAATTACCCGGCTGGTTTGCACTATATAAGCACGGACGTTCCCCACCCTGACACGCCCCCTTTTGAGAAAGCAGCGGCGAAACGTACGTCAGGGGTGGCGGGGTGCATGACCAGACGAATCAGTCAATGTAAGTATCTATTCTACAACTCTACCTGTTGAATATGTAATGCAAGTACCTTGTTGTGTAACGGTTGTTATCTCTGGTTGCCCTGGTATACATTTTACTACCTATTTGGCATTGATGCCTGTGCATCATCAGCGTGACTCTGTGGGAGCTCAGTGTTAATCGAAGACGGAGACACAGCAGCTGAATGGCAGTCCATACAAGTCAGTGGATGCTGATTTAATGTATTGATGGACAGCTCAGCTGTATGTGTGACAGCCCCAAATTTAATGTTAGGGGGTTTGTCTTTATAATTTACCTCATTTTCACGCTGATGAAGGCAAATAAGGTCTAGGTGTTTATGTATTGGGCAGCAATATTTATATAAGCACTGAAAGCAGCCATATATGTCATAATGATAAATTGAGGACTGCTTTCAATTATTTCTTATTACACACTTAGTACTGTTTACAATTATTCCTTGTTATACTCTGTCAGTTGATATAAACAGACATTGGATATAATTTCATGACTTAAATAAGCATTTATGTATAAATATTGAGTACAATTATCCGGTGTTTTTGGATTCAATCTGATATGTTATATATGTATACATAGGATTGATATGACATGTAGACAATCTGGAATCTTGCGCCCCCCTGGTGGCTCTCTTGTTTGAAAGTGTAATTTTAAGTTTATTAATAATAAAATAATTTTCATAGATAATATTGTGTGAACTCACTTCATTCTTGGCCGATAATTCGATGTCAAGTGTGTGTTTAGTCTAATGGTATAGAAGTGATTATAAGGAAGTGGACTTTGGTGATTAAATGCTATGATGAAGAGCCCACTGATATCAGGCAGAAAAAAAGGATAAAGGATGGATATTCAATAGCATGTAAAGGGCTACTCAGAATAATATTACATGAAGAAAGGAGGAAACTGAGCTTTTTATGGCCACACATAATAAGTAAATAGAGGGTGCAACTATAATGTACATAAATTATTTTATTGATAATTACAAAGTTACAATAAGAAGCACTATCGTATTACATATATAAAGATGGCTTCCCCCTCTCTCTCCACAGGACTCTCAATCCAGCAACTGCACATGCACCTTATTCATGGGTAAGCGTTGTCCCTTGTGATTCATAGGGCTAGGATCTTTTCCTTATGTATGCCCCTCTGGGCCTCTCTAATAGATTTCCCTGTGCATGTTTTTTGGCCAATTAATAATACATGGGGCCACTATGCATACCCATATATTTCTATATGCTGCTGAGGTCCTAAGTAGGGAATACTCTGATTCCTATATCTCCATTCATCTTATGTGTGTTTTACCATCTTTATATATGTAATAAGATAGTGCTTCTTATTTTAACTTTGTAATTATCAATAAAATAATTTATATACATTATAGTTGCACCCTCTATTTACTTATTATGTGTGGCCATAAAAAGCTCAGTTTCCCTCTTTCTTCAGCCCACTGATATCAGTTGCATTGGCACCTAATGACCCTGTCTAATAAAACATTTGATGGCCCGGTTGTAGCACAGCTCAGCTACGCTGGAGAGATCAATGATACCAGTTGCAATGGCACCAAATGATCCTGCCTAATAAAACATTACACATCCCGATTGTCGGGAGGCACGGTGGCTCAGTGGTTAGCATTGCACTCTTGCAAATCGCTGCCCGTGCCGCACAACATCGCCCAGACCCGCCACACTACTTACCTGCCCGGCGACGTCGCTGTGACCGGCGAACCGCCTCCTTTCTAAGGGGGGCGGTTCGTTCAGCGTCACAGCAACGTCACTGAACCGCCACCCAATAGAAGCGGAGGGGCGGAGATGAGCGGGACGTAACATCCCGCCCACCTCCTTCCTTCCGCATTGCGGGTGGGAGGCAGGTAAGGGGAGGTTCCTCGTTCCTGCGGTGTCACACGGAGCGATGTGTGCTGCCGCAGGAACGAGGAACAACCTTGTTACTGCTGCAGTAACGATTTTTGAGAATGGACCCCCATGTCACCGATGAGCGATTTTGCATGTTTTTGCAACGATACAAAATCGCTCATAGGTGTCACACGCAACGGCATCGCTAATGCGGCCGGATGTGCGTCACCAATTCCGTGACCCCAACGAGTTCGCATTAGCGATGTCGTAGCGTGTAAAGCCCCCTTTAGCCTATATATTAACAATAGCTCATACTGTGCTTTATGAAAAAAAAAAAAAAGTTGCAGAGATTTTAATCACGTTTTAACTTACAATTATATAAAACAGGAAGGCGATATAAATCATCAATTGTTCAGTCGCACGTACCTGTCCTTTTGCGGTCAGATAAGCTATGATGGGCAGGTGCTGGTACAAGACGGCCAGGTGAACGCTGTTATATCCTTCCCCATCTATCAGACTCGGATCAGCACCGCATTTCAACAGGAGTATAATAGTCTGGAGGTGTCCTTGTCTGGGCAATGAGAAGGGACAGAAAATATAGAAATATAATCACATCAACCAAAGAAACTTATTAAAATTGGAGTCTCTCAATGTTAGCATTATTTGACCACTTTTTTTTTGGGACGGGTCCCTGGTGATAAGTTAATCATTGCAGTAAAAAGACCCATCAATCGGCTTTAATTTGTGGGGAAATCTAGCTGTAAGTTTTTAGTTTTCCTACAGCACCCCACCAGGTGAAATGAAGTATTACATAGTTCCCAATGAAGTTAATAGGGATTCCTGCAATACAAAGATGTGCTAGGTCCTCCAGTGAGAGACATGTATTGCAGCTGCTTTGGCACATAGATGAGATGGGGGTCCTGAACAGGGGGATGGGAGTTATTCTCAAAAATCCTCAGGATAAACTAAGAGCGTATATGAAGATGAGCTTTCAAGACCAAAGCTATATACAGTCAATGTAACATTAAGCGTGGAAAGTGGCATAACGTGTAACCGGTGCACGATTCCTGGCACGGTTTTTGTGCTATTTTCCATTTATATGTAAACTAGCTGTACTACCCGGCTTCCCCCGGGTTAATAACTGCTGTTAACAAAATAGAATGTATTAACAAAAATGTATTGTGCACACAAAACAAATAGAAATTAATTAAAAGGCAAAAACTAAGCTAATAGAAGCATATCACAACATATATTTCAACACCACAGATATTCCACACAGATTTAACTAAATTGGCCAAGTAATGTGCTCCGTCTGCCTCTTTCCTCGTCTGCCTCTTTCCTCGTCTGGCTCTTTCCTCGTCTGCCTGTCTCTTTGTTTCTTTCCATGTCTGTCTCCCCGTCTCTTTGTCTGTCTCTATCAAGGTCTGTGTCTTTCCCCATCTATCTTTGTCTGTGTCTCTGGCTGTCTCCTCCTTCCCTGTCTGCCTGTCTCTGTCCCTGTCTGCATGTCGGTCTGTCTCTTTCCCTGTCTGTCTCTTTCCCTGTCTGTCTCTCTCTATTCGTCTCGCCACCGACATCTTATTACCTCACATATAAGCTTCTTATACTATGAATGTCTTTCCTATAGCAACCAATCACAGCTCCTACTAATAACCT
Organism: Anomaloglossus baeobatrachus; assembly: GCF_048569485.1. Classification (NCBI taxonomy): domain Eukaryota; kingdom Metazoa; phylum Chordata; class Amphibia; order Anura; family Aromobatidae; genus Anomaloglossus; species Anomaloglossus baeobatrachus. Next base: position 28,834 of record NW_027442145.1, on the reverse strand, counting down.
GTAGTTCCAGGCTCCATTTACTTTAATGGAGGCATGTTTTTTGGAGAGTAACTGTAAAGCGCGGAGTTAAATTTTCCTGTCCAAACATAGTCTACGACGTTCCCTGGGTCACATGAGGTGTCTGTGCAAATTTTTGTGATTGTAAATGCGACGGTGCGGATACACTTTTCGTTTCACTTTTTCCCCATTATGTAGATAGGGACAAAATTGATTGGTAAATTGGAACACGCAGGGATAAAATTTCGCCTCACAACATAACCTATGACGCTCTCAGGGTCCAGACGTGTGAGTGTGCAAAATTTTGTGGCTGTAGCTGCGACAGTGCAGATGCCAATCCCGCACACACACACACACACACACTTTTATATATTAGATTACTGAAGTCACGTAATAACAACAACAATTATGCAATTGACACACTAAGAGCGCTGTATCCTCAGCCCATATGCCACTGTTTTTCCTACTGAACAGAACAGAAATTAATGGCAGGGATGCACCGCTTCCTTTCCAAGGGCCGCAATCCCACATTCTACTCTGTGCAACACATAACCAGGAAGAGAAGAGTGAAGAACAGGAAAGGGTGCAAAAATACAAAAACTAGATATACACTGACAAGCAAAAGGGTAACAATGTTTAGCATGTTTGACTTTCAGGCTCCATATCTCACCATCTACTACAGTTTTGAGCATGAGACGACCTTCATTTTATAGATAATCATCTTGGCTATCTCATACATAAATGTGACTTGCAGCTATTTAGAAAATGATTAGTTATGCAGATTCTTGTCATGTCTCTGCAGTGTTACGGTTTTGCTCCTAAAAAATAAAAAATAAAAAAATAAATAAATAAATCTACATTTTAGATTTTAATATTTTGTACATCTCATTTGGCTTTCACCTCTGCTGAATCCTTCTGGGCTCTCAATCAGATATGTCTCAAATGAAATCTAATCCCAGGTCAACATGTTCCCAGTGTTGGTGTATACTGGTCAGGTCTCTTCTACACATTCCCAGTGTTGGTGTATACTGGTCAGGTCTCTTCTACACATTCCCAGTGTTGGTGTATACTGGTCAGGTCTCTTCTCCATGTTCCCAGTGTTGGTGTATACTGGTCAGGTCTCTTCTCCACGTTCCCAGTGTTGGTGTATACTGGTCAGGTCTCTTCTCCACATTCCCAGTGTTGGTGTATACTGGTCAGGTCTCTTCTACATATTCCCAGTGTTGGTGTATACTGGTCAGGTCTCTTCTCCATGTTCCCAGTGTTGGTGTATACTGGTCAGGTCTCTTCTCCACATTCCCAGTGTTGGTGTATACTGGTCAGGTCTCTTCTCCATATTCCCAGTGTTGGTGTATACTGGTCAGGTCTCTTCTCCACGTTCCCAGTGTTGGTGTATACTGGTCAGGTCTCTTCTACATATTCCCAGTGTTGGTGTATACTGGTCAGGTCTCTTCTACACATTCCCAGTGTTGGTGTATACTGGTCAGGTCTCTTCTCCATGTTCCCAGTGTTGGTGTATACTGGTCGGGTCTCTTCTACACATTCCCAGTGTTGGTGTATACTGGTCAGGTCTCTTCTACATATTCCCAGTGTTGGTGTATACTGGTCGGGTCTATTCTACACATTCCCAGTGTTGGTGTATACTGGTCAGGTCTCTTCTACACGTTCCCAGTGTTGGTGTATACTGGTCAGGTCTCTTCTACACATTCCCAGTGTTGGTGTATACTGGTCAGGTCTCTTCTCCATGTTCCCAGTGTTGGTGTATACTGGTCAGGTCTCTTCTACACGTTCCCAGTGTTGGTGTATACTGGTCAGGTCTCTTCTACATGTTCCCAGTGTTGGTGTATACTGGTCAGGTGTCTTCTACACATTCCCAGTGTTGGTGTATACTGGTCGGCTCACTTGGGGATGTATACAGCTTTATATTCAACTCTACCCACAAGTGTTGTATTGGGTTGAGGTTTGGGGACTGTGGGGACAATCCAGCTCCTCTATGTCATTGTCATTGACCCATTTCTTCTCCAATCTTGACGAATGCTTTGGCTTGTTGTCCGGCTAGAACACTATGTCATCCTTTTCATACCCATTGTATGTAACTCATATTGTAAGATACTCACATATAGCTCAGCACTGAGACCACCATCGATGCTGGTGAAGTATCCAACACCTCTGGCTGTGAAACCCCCCCATATCATCAGGCTTCCTCCACCGAACTAGAAGGTTCCTTCAATTTCTCGATTCGTTCGCCCCTTTTTCTCTTGTATCTTCCAGACCCAATTTCCCCCATCGGAGCAGTCTATAGACTTTTGTCTCAGCGCACCAATTCTCCTGTTTCCAATCTTCCCCATTTCTTAGTTGTTTGCAAACTCGAGCCGACGCTTCTTATGTTGATATTGCTGTTGAGGCTTCACCTTTTTTCGGGCCACCATTCCAGACTTCAGTAACGCGCGTCGCTCGGTGCTTGTATGGACGTCTGAGATCTCATTATTATGGAGCAGACGAGTTACCTCCACTGCCGGGTTTGTCGCTCCGGAATTGATAGACCCTGTGATGAGCGACTTGTTGTCTCGGATATTCTGCTTGGACGTCCCCTCTTGGCTTTTGAATGGACGGATGGACTTCATCTCCTCTTCTTCACACGGTCATGGCCTCACATGATGCAGTTTGGTAAAATATAAAATGGTTTAGGAAACGGGTTAACCACAAATCCAGGACATATAGTGAATTTCTTTTTCTTTATTTTCACAGGTCAATGCGTTTGAACGACATCTCTGTCTTCATCATCAGGACAAATACAAAAGGAATGCCTTCTTCACACGGTCACGGCCTCACATGATGCAGTTTGGCAATTTTCTTGGCTGAGACACCGCTATCGATGAGCTGGATGATGCCTTTTCTCTTTTCTTGGGAAATTTTCTTCATGGCAGCTCCTCGATTCAAACCAGTGACCTTTCACTTGGGAATCCATCGAATAACACGCCGAGCTATTATGGAATGTGAGAACAGGTTGTGATTTGTAGTATACAGGAAGAAAAACAATTTCTTAACACCAAGAGCAAAATAGTAACAATGCAGTGACATGAAAAGAATCTGCATAACTAATTATATACTAAATAGCTGCAAGTCACATTTATGTATGAGGTAGCCAAGATGATCGTCTATGAAATGAAGGTCGTCTCACGCTCAAAGCTGTTAGTGGATGGTGAGAGATGCTTGAAAGTCAAAAGGTCAAAACATTGTTACCCATTTGCTTGTCACTATAGGGTCATTCCGTGTCAAGTGGACCAGTTTTAAAAATCGTCCCCACTCGACGTTCTCCGATTTTGCTTAAAATTTATAAGGATGTACATGTATGTTTGAAAAGAGGTTCTGTAAATTTTTAGGGCCAGATCTCAAATATATTGGGCACTGTTGACCTTTCACTGGAGGCCCCCCCAAGCCTGCGGCTTCAGCTAAGAGGATTTTGCAAACTTTGGCACATAGCCATTAGAGTTCTATACTGGCTATGATGCTGAAATTTGGCATACTAGCTCAACTTTTGCTGCTAAACGCGATAAAATTATTACCGGCTATGACAAAATAATATTTCGGCCGCAATTTTGTGTCAAAGTAGGTTGCAAAACGCCTCGCATAAAATTTATGCCAAACTTTGCCCATATATAACTCAAGACCAAAAACCAATAGGAACTGGTGCTTTACCCTGTACAACAAACATCTTCATGACTTTGCATTGCTGCAATATCACGGTCAAAGCATATGTATTTGTGGAAATATTCACACACACATATGATGACAAACTTAAAAAAACCAAATTTTACCTATTTTTAGGTCAAATTTCCCAAAAAGGGTACCCCTAAAATATATTAATTCTGTTATCATTTGAAAGAGCACATTTTTCTCTACAAGGATCATTGGGGTTTTTTTTGGAGTCTCTCCATTTAAGAAAAGAAAAATGCCACTGAACATGGTGTTATTTATTAATACGCAATGAATGGTAACTGCACTATTCAAACCCTTGCGTTGGTCCATGGTGGTTATACCACAACCAATTCCCTAAGAATTGGTATTATAATCCTATTAAGAATTGTAATAATGCTGTCTTTCGAGAATTGGCAGCCCCATCGCCTAGGAGCCATGGCCGATAGCCGTGCAAGGCAAGTCGCGGGTGGTCTCTTTATCGCAGGTTCCAAACCCTGAGGGTGGGTGTCTTTGCCTAGGATCCCAAGCCTAATATTGGGTATCTTTTGTTGGTTCCCAAGCCATAATGTTCAGTCTAAGTAAGTGGTCTGGAATTGTTGCTGAATTTGCAACATAATCGGTTCAGAGAAGCTGTATTGTCGGCCCATTGCTGTTGCAGCTGGTGCTGGAATTATTGCAATGATCGACTGCTCGGGAATCCAGCATGTATCATTTCTCACAGGCCGGTGAACGAAGCTAGCTGCTCCATGAGGATGCATAAAATGTATTAATGCATCATGGTCGTCGACTGAAATTTCAGAAATATTTCCAATCCACCAGTTCCTATGGTAAATACAGGCAATGTATTGCCCTGGCTGGAGGTTTGCAATTGGCACAAAAGGCATTTCTGATCTGACAGATCCATCTACACGGGCAATGACAGATGAAGGGTCATTTCACACCCTTGAAATGTGAATCTTTTTGTCATCAATTTTATTCTCCATCACTAAAAAATAAATAATATATGCATTAAAATGTAACAATAGTCGGTGACTGTTGCGACGGTCGGGCCCAGCTGCGCCCCCTTCATTGACCCCCCCCGTGTGGCTCAGCGGCCGCCATCGTTGCTGAGCGTAGAGTCGCAGGGGGAATAGGGACCAGTGCTGAGGGGAAGAGGCCAGATACAGCCCCCCCCTACACCGGGACTTTGCCAGGTGGAAGGTGAACGGACTCGGTCCGGGGGGATCCCCTCTCAAGGTACCCAGAGACAGAGGGAGCCGTGGGGAGCTGCTCTGTGCACCTTCATACTATAGGGTGCCCTGCTGGCTCGGGTTTGGGGCCCACACTACACTGCATAGCAACCTGGCCAGCGGCAGGAAAACCTCCTATAGCCACAGCTCCATACATTATCGCAAGCACCAAGGCAGCAAGTGCGGCCCGGAGACGGAGATGATTTAGAGAGGGGCCTTACTGAAATATCTCAAGCATAGAGACATTTTCTTCTTGCCTCCTTACCCCTCCTGGAGGGAGGGTAATGTACTAAGGTCTGTGCTACCTGGAGGGAGCGGAGTGGCCTAACCCCTACCATCCACTCAATTAAGCATAAAAACACGTATGCCTGAATTCAACATGGTCAAAATCGGCAACGCACGTGCCAGTTCTCTGCCCAGGCCAGTTAAGTCCACCACCCAGGCTGATGTGGATAAGTTTCTCAAAAAGCACCTGCATGCAGCTGACGCTAAAACAGACAGCCCCCAAAGCATGTCCACTAATGATATGCAAGATATGGATGACGATGACAGTGACACTGAAGGAGTTGAAAATAGCAAGAGTCTCCCCATTTCAAGATCCTTTATAAAGCGGATCCTCAAAAATGCGCTGGAACCGGTGGCAAGGGAGTTATCAGATATCAAGCAAGAAATTGGCCAAATTGGACACAGAGTGGAAACGCTGGAAGCAGCCCAAGCAACAATAACCTCCACTTCCAACACTGTCATCTCCTGCCTTCGCCAACAGGAGGACAATATCAATCAAATCCATGCCATTCTGGAAGACCATGAAAACAGAGAAAGGCGAAACAATCTCAGAATAAAGGGACTTCCAGAATCGGTAGCAAATGAAGCTTTGATATCGACCCTACAGGGCATTTTCTCTGACCTGGTGGACTCTGACCCTGCTCCGACAATGGAACTGATACGAGCCCACAGATCTCTGAGACCCCGACCCAGACTAGGGGAACCACCAAGGGATGTCATATGCCGCTTCATGGATTACAGAATTAAGGAACTTATTCTCAAAAGAGCCACAGAAGCGGAGTCTATCAGCCATGAAGGCTCAAAAATTTTGATTTTTCAGGACCTTGCTTCCACCACTCTGACCAAACAAAGATTGTTACAACCCTTCACAACAGTGCTACGCCAACGCCAGTTTCCGTACCGCTGGTTATATCCATTTGGCATTGCTATATCTGCTAATGGAAAACACTTCCAAGCCAAAACTTCTGCGGAGATAAGGCGGATTTGTGAAGATTTGGGGATCACGTTGGAGAAATACCCGGAGCTGGAAATCCATAGATCGGCTTCTGCACTCCAGATGCTTCCGGACCCGGCACCATGGCATAGTCTCACCCCAAAGTCTCACAGATCCAGACGCAAAGTGGCGAAGAAACTCCAAATGAACTTTGAGGGCGAGCCCCCCTGAAGGGGCCTTTGAATGGGCCTGTTGTTGCTCACAACTGATAATGCTGGTTACAACATGAAGTTATTACAGGGGTTTTGCACCTATTGCTCCCTCTTGATGCACACTTTTACTCGTTTGAATTGCAAATAGTTGAAAATAGATGAAAATGTTGATACTAATACCCTGCCCTCTTTTGAACTTCTCTCTACCCCTTGCTCTTTCTTTCTCTTTCTCTCCTCTTTTGGTCATAGGTCCGGTCCACTCATCCCGGTGGGAAAAGAACAGATTGTCCTCCTGCCTAAACTACCATGGCATTACATCATAAGGTATTTACGGCGATAAGCCTCAATGCACATGGGTTAAATTCCCCCATACAGAGGTCACAGACTCTACATAGCCTAAAAAAAAAAAACACGCAGATGTGCTATTTTTCCAAGAAACGCATTTCTGCGAAGGCAAAATCCCAAGTTTTAACAAAGCATACTATAACACCTGGTTTCATGCCCCATCCCCACGTAAAGGTTCTAGAGGGGTCTCCATAGCTCTGGCTAAAGATATACCCTTCCTAGCTCAAGATGTCGCTATCGACCCTGAGGGCCGGTTCATTTTCGTCAAGGGTATTCTAGCCGGATCTATGGTAACCCTAGGGAATGTGTATGCCCCAAACGTCAAACAGATTCGTTGGTTGATGTCCACACTCAAAAAATTTCGCATTTTTTCAGAAGGTACTCCAATATTGTGCGGTGATTTTAATGTGGCTTTGGAACCTAAACTGGACTCCACTGCAAAAAAGAGTCACCTCTCTTTAAAGGACCTATCTCGGATTAAATGCTCTCTCATTGCCCTTTCTTTGATTGATGTATGGCGCTACCAACACCCCACAACTAAAGATTATACATTCTTCTCTAATCCTCATAAATCATACCACAGACTAGACTACATTTTTCTACCCCGGCATCTACTACCAAATGTCAAGGACTCAGAGATACAATCATCCCCTTACTCCGATCATGCTTATGTCTCAGTCAGCTTCTCACTCCTGAGGCCGTACTGGCTTCATCGTACGTGGAGAATGAATGAATCAATTCTCTCCTCGGAAGAAAATAAGAAACGCATATCCGATTGTCTCCGTAATTATTTTGCAGAGAACAAGACTCAGGATATGGCGGCCCCAATGTTGTGGGAAGCCCATAAGACGGTCATTAGGGGAGAGTTGATCTCCATTTCCTCATATCTCAACAAAAAGAGGAAATCGTTCTTGCAGAATCTGTACACTGAGATTGCCTCGCTAGAGGCCCAGCATAAAAAGTCCCTCTCCCAACAGACGCTAGAACAATTGACTGCAAAACGTGTGGAACTTAGGGATATGCTCAATAAACAGTCGGCTAAATTTTATCTCGGTTGGAGGAATTGTATGTTCCTTCATGGGGATAAAGCCTCTAAACTAATGATGTCCTTGATAAAAAAAAAAGACAGGCCCGCACTTTTATACATAACATTAAAACTCCTCAGGGTCATCGTACACAAGACTATTCCTAAATCTCGGACGAATTCCTGCGTTTTTATAAAAATTTATATCAAATTAGACCAGAAGAGTCGGCTACGGAAAGGGACAGGAGGAAATGTGGTATACAAAACTACCTGGCCAAGTTAAACCTCCCGAAACTTTCTAAAATGCAGCAGGCGTCCTTGGGAAAACCGTTTTCTCGAGCGGAGATTCAGTCCATCCTATCCAGGAGTCCCGTGGGGAAGGCTCCAGGTCCAGATGGCCTTCCCATTATCTATTATAAAAATTTTTTTTACATTCTGGGGGAACATCTCTTAGCATCATGCAACGCTTTACTACACGGCGACCCCATTCCCAAGCAAGCACTGGAGGCACATATCACATTAATTCACAAAGATGGGAAAGATCCGGAGTGCTGTGGAAATTATAGACCCATCTCACTCCTGAATGTGGACCTAAAGATTTATGCTAGCTTAATTGCTAACCGGGTGGCGGATGTCCTTCCAGAACTCATTTCCCCTGAGCAAACGGGGTTTATCAGGGGTAGAGAGGGGAAGGATAACGCGTTAAGAGTCATAAACTTAATGCAATATGCCAGGACCCATAAGCTGCCTCTGGTGCTACTGGGAACGGACGCTGAGAAAGCGTTTGATAGGGTGGACTGGACCTTTTTGCAGGGGACACTAGAGGCCTTCAATTTCCCCCCAGATATCCTGCGAGCAATCCTGCAGATGTACACATTTCCCACGGCCAGGATTAAGATAAATAATACTCTCACCGACCCCCTAGACATTAAAAATGGCACAAGGCAGGGATGCCCCTTATCCCCCCTACTCTTTGTCATGGCCATGGAGCCATTGCTGGCTTCCATCCAGCAGGATAGAGAGATTGAGGGGTTCAGCCTGCAGGGTGTTCACCACAAGTCGGCCGCCTTTACCGACGACTTGTTGGTGGTAATGTCCAGGCCGGAAAGGGGCTTCCCTGCCTTCATGAAAGTACTGGAGGAATACGGCCACTGGTCTAACTTCAAAATTAACCTATCTAAATCAGAAGCATTAAGCATCAATATCGCCAGTAAAGTTATAAAGTCTCTCCAAAACGCGTTTCCTTTTCGGTGGCCAACTAGCCACATAACATACCTAGGCGTTAAATTAGGGAAAACCTTCAAGTCCCTGTTTGAGCTCAACTACAAACCCCTTCTTCCTAATCTTACCGCACACTTAGCCTCGTGGAAGACCCCTTTCCTTTCGTGGATGGGCCGGAAAAACTTAATTAAGAGCGTTATACTCCCAAAGTTTATCTACCTCTTTCAAATGTTACCCATACCAATCCCCACAGCTTTTCTTTTTCAATGCAACTCTTTAATCTCCAATTACGTCTGGAATAAACATAAACCAAGAATCAATTTTCAAACATTGAACCTGCCAAAGGACAAAGGGGGCATGGGCTTACCTAATGTGTCGTTATATTACCAAGCCGCAGTCCTCTCCAAAACAGTAGACTGGATCAGACGCCCACCGAGTAAATTATGGATATCATTGGAAGAATACTTAGCCCCCGCCCCGCTTCGAGCTATGTTACTCTCCCCTACTAATCAGAAAGATAAAAGAACCATTACGAATGAACTAACGAGAACCCTTATGCATAAATGGAGGGAAAATAGAGAGCTATTGGCCCCACCTCTTTCCCCTCTAACCCAAGTTGCAGACATATTAGACGCTGATGTCAATCAACCTGCGTCCACGAAGGCCACATTCCTGACCAAGGTGAAGGTTCCGTTGGCTGATCTTTTGGTGGATGGCTCTTTGATATCTAAACAGGAGATGGGTGAGAACCCTCTCCTCGCTAGGCTCACATTTCTACATCACACGAAATTAAAACATGTGATTCACCCTCTATTACCCCACGCCCATCTCGATAGACCTTTAACCACGTTTGAATCTTTCTGCATGCAAACCCGGGCCCCCAGGAAAGTTCTTTCTAATCTGTACCATACCCTGCTTACCAAAAAACTGGTGGTGAAGAGAGCGTATTTACTAAGATGGGAAAGGGACCTGAAAACCACATTCACCGATCTTCAGACGAACCAAATTTATAATGCTTCACACGGCCCGTCGTGTTGTGTGAGAGTTCAAGAGAATTCTTTTAAAGTGATTACGAGATGGTACATTGTCCCTACCTCGTCTAGTACGTGGAGCTCTTCCACCTCGGACCAATGCTGGCGATGCGAGAGGGACAAGGGAACATATTTACATGTGTGGTGGGAATGTCCGATTATCCAGACCTTCTGGCGGACGGCATCACAGTTAATATATGACCTCACAGGCAAAAAAGGGGTATTGGACCCTAGACAAATGCTTCTGAACTTCCCAATGTGGTCTAAAGACAAAGCCACCTCGAATCTAGCGCTATTTGTAGGCTCAGCTTGTAAGCTTCTTATTGCCCAAATGTGGCGCACAACGAAAATTCCCACCCTCACGCAGCTCTTGCTGAAGTTAGATCAATTATATCATGTAGAAGAACTTTCAGCCCTTTCACGTCAGAATGCGCTCTCTTTCCACCAGATCTGGAAGGCTTGGCAGGCCTATAAGGCAAAGCCCCAATTTTTAGTAGTTACATCACAGACGACAACATAGAGACATGTGAGTCACCCTACCTACCCTCCCCCCCCATTGAGATGAAGGACAAAAGTCAGACTATACCAACCACGAGAAGAGTGGACCTAGGACCAACATTTTCTCCTCTCTCCTTTCTTTCCTATCTCTTTCCCTTCCTTTTCGTCTCTTGAACCTATTACCTCTAATCCCTTAATGGAATTCCAAGGGATAAAACTTTGTTCTTCTATATTCTTGCTTATACCGAATTCTTATGGTATTTACTGTTAAAAATTATTTCAGGTTAATCCAGAATCCAGGCTGACAATCTGGAGTGGTCTTTCCCAAAAGCCGGACGGCTAATTTTATTATCTGGATGAGCTCAGATAATACACAAGGAATCTGAGTTTTAAAAATGTGGTGGGAAGATTAGAATACAGTTGCATTAATATTGTTTAAGACTGTGATTTCTGTTGAATATGTACTTTTATTTTTTGCTTCAATAAACAAAACATTAAAACAAACAAAATGTAACAATAGTCAATAGGTTTATAGGTTTTTGATTATAATAGACATTGCTAGCAACAATACAACTCTGTAACATGTGATAAGAGTCTGAAAATCAAACACAAAATCAATGCATTGCGTGCATACATAACACCATGTTCAGTGGCATTTTTCTTTTCTTAAATGGAGAGACTCCAAAAAAACCCCAATGATCCTTGTAGAGAAAAATGTGCTCTTTCAAATGATAACAGAATTAATATATTTTAGGGGTACCCTTTTTGGGAAATTTGACCTAAAAATAGGTAAAATTCGTTTTTTTTAAGTTTTTCATCATATGTGGGTGTGAATATTTCCACAAATACATATACTTTGACCGTGATATTGCAGCAATGCAAAGTCATGAAGATGTTTGTTGTACAGGGTAAAGCACCAGTTCCTATTGCTTTTTGGTCTTGAGTTATATATGGGCAAAGTTTGGCATAAATTTTATGTGAGGCGTTTTGCAAGCTACTTTGACACAAAATTGCGGCCGAAGAAGGGAATTTTGTTTACTTACCGTAAATTCCTTTTCTTCTAGCTCCTATTGGGAGACCCAGACAATTGGGTGTATAGCTTCTGCCTCCGGAGGCCACACAAAGAATTACACTTTAAAAAGTGTAACCCCTCCCCTCTGCCTATACACCCTCCCGTGCATCACGGGCTCCTCAGTTTTGGTGCAAAAGCAGGAAGGAGGAAACTTATAAATTGGTCTAAGGTAAATTCAATCCGAAGGATGTTCGGAGAACTAAACCATGAACCAAAGAACAATTCAACATGAACAACATGTGTACACAAAAGAACAACAGCCCGAAAAGAACAGGGGCGGGTGCTGGGTCTCCCAATAGGAGCTAGAAGAAAAGGAATTTACGGTAAGTAAACAAAATTCCCTTCTTCTTTGTCGCTCCATTGGGAGACCCAGACAATTGGGACGTCCAAAAGCAGTCCCTGGGTGGGTAAAAGAATACCTCGATAAAAAGAGCCGAAAAACGACCCCCTCTTACAGGTGGGCAACAGCCGCCTGAAGGACTCGCCTACCTAGACTGGCGTCTGCCGAAGCATAGGTATGCACCTGATAGTGTTTCGTGAAAGTGTGCAGACTAGACCAGGTAGCTGCCTGACACACCTGCTGAGCCGTAGCCCGGTGCCGCAGTGCCCAGGACGCACCCACGGCTCTGGTAGAATGGGCTTTCAGCCCTGAAGGAATCGGAAGCTCAGAAGAACGGTAGGCTTCCAGAATCGGTTCCTTGATCCACCGAGCCAAGGTTGACCTGGACGCCTGCGACCCCTTACGCTGGCCAGCGACAAGGACAAAGAGCGCATCAGAACGGCGCAGGGGCGCCGTGCGAGACACGTAGAGCCGGAGTGCTCTCACTAGATCTAACAAGTGCAAATCCTTTTCACATTGGTGAACTGGATGAGGGCAAAATGAAGGTAAGGAGATATCCTGATTGAGATGAAAAGGGGATACCACCTTAGGGAGAAATTCCGGGACTGGACGCAGAACCACCTTATCCTGGTGAAAAACCAGGAAGGGGGCTTTGCATGACAACGCTGCTAGCTCCGACACTCTACGGAGCGATGTAACTGCCACTAGAAAAGCCACCTTCTGCGAAAGACGTGATAAAGAAACATCCCGCAGCGGTTTGAAAGGTGGTTTCTGAAGAGCCCTTAGGACCCTGTTAAGATCCCAGGGTTCCAGCGGCCGCTTGTAAGGTGGGACTATGTGGCAAACTCCCTGCAGGAACGTGCGGACCTGCGGAAGCCTGGCTAGACGCTTTTGAAAGAACACGGAAAGCGCCGATACTTGTCCCTTGAGAGAGCCGAGAGACAAACCCTTGTCCATTCCGGATTGAAGGAAGGAAAGAAACGTGGGTAAGGCAAACGGCCAGGGAGTAAAACCCTTATCAGAGCACCAGGATAAGAAGATCCTCCAAGCCCTGTGATAGATCTTGGCGGACGTTGGTTTCCTGGCCTGTCTCATGGTGGCAATGACATCTTGAGATAACCCTGAGGACGTTAGGAGCCAGGACTCAATGGCCACACAGTCAGGTTGAGGGCCGCAGAATTCAGATGGAAAAATGGCCCTTGAGACAGCAAGTCTGGACGGTCTGGGATTGCCCACGGTTGACCCACCGTGAGGTGCCACAGATCCGGGTACCACGACCTCCTTGGCCAGTCTGGAGCGACGAGGATGGCGTGGCGGCAGTTGGACCTGATCTTGCGTAACACTCTGGGCAGCATCGCCAGAGGAGGAAACACATAGGGAAGTCGAAACTGCGACCAATCCTGAACTAATGCGTCCGCCGCCAGAGCTCTGTGATCTTGAGACCGTGCCATGAATGCCGGGACTTTGTTGTTGTGCCAAGACGCCATGAGATCGACGTCCGGCGTTCCCCAGCGGCAACAGATCTCTCGAAACACGTACGGGTGAAGAGACCATTCCCCTGCGTCCATGCCCTGGCGACTGAGGAAGTCTGCTTCCCAGTTTTCTACGCCCGGGATGTGAACTGCGGAGATGGTGGAGGCTGTGGCCTCCGCCCACAGCAGAATCCGCCAAACTTCCTGGAAGGCTTGACGGCTGCGCGTGCCGCCCTGGTGGTTGATGTACGCGACCGCCGTGGCATTGTCCGACTGTATGCGGATCTGCCTGCCCTCCAGCCACCGATGGAACGCCTTTAGGGCTAGATACACTGCCCTTATCTCCAGAACATTGATCTGAAGGGAGGACTCTATCGGAGTCCAGGTTCCCTGAGCCGTGTGGTGGAGAAAATCCGCTCCCCACCCTGACAGACTCGCGTCCGTCGTGACCACAGCCCAGGATGGGGGCAGGAAGGATTTTCCCTTCGACAGAGAAGTGGGAAGAAGCCACCACTGAAGAGAGGTTTTGGCTGCCAGGGAAAGAGACGTTCCTGTCTAGGGACGTCGACCTCCTGTCCCATTTGCGGAGAATGTCCCATTGGAGTGGGCGCAGATGAAACTGCGCAAAGGGGACTGCTTCCATTGCTGCCACCATCTTCCCCAGGAAGTGCATGAGGCGCCTCAAGGGGTGAGACTGGCCCCGAAGAAGAGAGTGCACCCCTGTCTGCAGCGAACGCTGTTTGTCCAGCGGTAGCTTGACTATCGCTGAGAGAGTATGAAACTCCATCCCGAGGTAAGTCAGTGATTGGGTCGGTGTCAATTTTGACTTTGAGAAATTGATGATCCACCCGAACCTCTGGAGAGTCTCCAGAGCGACGGTCAGGCTGTGTTGACATGCCACCCGGGAGGGTGCCTTGACTAGGAGATCGTCTAAGTAAGGAATCACCGAGTGGCCCTGAGAGTGTAGTACCGCCACAACGGATACCATGACCTTGGTGAAGACCCGTGGGGCTGTCGCCAGGCCGAAAGGCAGTTCCACAAACTGAAGGTGTTCTTCCCCGATGGCGAAACGCAGGAAGCGTTGATGCTCTGGTGCGATCGGCACATGGAGATAAGCATCCCTGATGTCGATTGATGCTAGGAAGTCTCCTTGGGACATCGAAGCGATGACTGAGCGGAGAGATTCCATCCGAAACCGTCTGGTCCTCACGTGTCTGTTGAGCAGTTTGAGGTCCAGAACGGGACGGAATGATCCGTCCTTTTTTGGCACCACGAACAAATTGGAGTAAAACCCGCGACCACGTTCCTGAAGGGGGACGGGGATCACGACTCCTTCTATCTTCAGAGTGTTCACCGCCTGAAAAAGTGCCTCGGCTCGCCCGGGGGGCGGAGATGTTCTGAAAAAACGAGTCGGAGGACGAGAGCTGAACTCTATCCTGTAACCGTGAGACAGAATGTCTCTCACCCATCGGTCTTGGACATGTGGCCACCAGGCGTCGCAAAAGCGGGAGAGCCTGCCACCGACCGAGGATGCGGTTTGGGGAGGCCGAAAGTCATGAGGAGGCCGCCTTGGAGACAGTGCCTCCGGCGGTCTTTGGCGGACGTGACTTAGACCGCCATGCATAAGAGTTCCTCTGGCCCTTCTGTGGCCTGTTGGACGAGGAGGATTGGGCTCTGGCTGCGGGCCGAAAGGACCGAAACCTCGATTGAATTTTCCGTTGCTGAGGTTTGTTTGGTTTGGACTGGGGTAAGGACGAGTCCTTTCCCTTGGATTGCTTAATAATTTCATCCAATCGCTCGCCAAACAATCGGTCGCCAGAAAACGGCAAACCGGTTAAGAACTTCTTGGAAGCAGAGTCTGCCTTCCATTCGCGTAGCCACATGGCCCTGTGGACTGCAACCGAATTGGCGGACGCTACCGCTGTACGGCTAGCAGAGTCCAGGACGGCATTCATGGCGTAGGATGAAAATACCGACGCCTGAGAAGTCAAGGACGCAACTTGCGGAGCAGAGGTACGTGTGACCGCATTAATCTCAGACAGACAAGCTGAGATAGCTTGGAGAGCCCATACTGCTGCAAAGGCCGGGGCAAAAGACGCGCCTGTGGCTTCATAGATGGATTCATCAGGAGCTCTATCTGCCTGTCAGTGGCATCCTTGAGCGATGAGCCATCTGCCACTGATACTACAGATCTAGCCGCCAGTCTAGAGACTGGTGGATCCACCTTGGGACATTGAGCCCAACCCTTAACAACGTCAGAGGGGAAGGGGTAACGTGTGTCAATAAGTCGCTTAGTAAAGCGCTTGTCCGGAAATGCTCTGTGCTTCTGGACAGCATCTCTGAAGTTAGAGTGATCGAAAAACGCACTCCGTGTACGTTTTGGAAACCTAAACTGGTGTTTCTCCTGCTGCGAATCCGACTCCTCTATAGGTGGAGTTGGGGGAGAAAGATCTAGCACCTGGTTGATGGACGCTATAAGGTCATTTACTATGGCGTCCCCTTCAGGTGTATCAAGATTGAGAGCAACGTCAGGGTCAGAGCCCTGAGCTGCGACATCCGCTTCATCCTCCAGAGAGTCCTCAAGCTGAGATCCCGAACAGCGTGATGAAGTCGGGGAAGATTCCCAGCGAGCCCGCTTAGCCGGTCTGGGACTACGGTCCGTGCCGGAGTCCTCCCTGTGGGACCTAGGTGCCACCCCAGGAGCGCGCTGCGGCGCAGACCGAGAGGGGCCTGGGGGCGATGATCCCACAGTGCCCGGGGCCTGTGTAAGGACCGATCTGGACTGCAAGGCTTCTAGTATCTTAGCAGACCATTTATCCATAGACTGAGCCATGGATTGTGAGAGCGACTCAGAGAGTTTCTCAGCCAAAACTGCAAACTCTGTCCCTGCCACCTGGACAGGGGGAGCCGGCGGTTCTGCCTGCGCTGAGGGTCCCCCCAGCGCCCGAGGCTCCGGCTGAGCGAGTGCTACAGGGGCCGAGCATTGCTCACAGTGAGGGTAGGTGGAACCTGCAGGTAACATAGCCGCACAAGAGGTACAGGTTGCAAAATAACCCTGTGCCTTGGCACCCTTGCTCCTTGTGAACGACATGCTGCTGTCTCCTAGGAGCGTGATCACTGAGGGTATATAGCCAAAAGCCAAACAATGCGGCCGAACAGAGAAAATGTATACAAATATATATACACACTTCGGCACCCTAGGGGGACCAGCATCGGGTGACCGGTGTGGCTTACCGACCGCCCAAAGCAGTTGTGTGTCCACCAGATTCCCTGCCTTGGGCCTCCCAGAGCTGCAGAGCTCGTTCCTGAAATCCTCCACCGGCAGAATGATTGTAAAAATGGCTGCCGGAGCTCTCAGGGGAGGAGGGAGCCGTGGGCGGCGCTAATAAAGTGCGGGAATCTGGTGCCCCACAGTGATCAGTGAGGGGGGAGGAGGACACCTAAAGTATGCTCCAGCCCTCACTGTCGACGTCAGGTCGACCGTCCCGCCCTTACCCCTGACTGGCAGGCCCGGGGGCGGGAGTTATGGTACTAGGCCGCATGAAGCCGGGGACTAAATTTAATACCGCGGCCGGCAAACAGGCGCAGTCGGCGCGGTAGTCCCGGTCGTCATAAAAATACAGCAGCCGCTGCAGCGTCTGTGACACGAGCGCTCCATGCACCGTCCCCAAGGGGACACAGAGTACCTTTTGGATGCAGGGCCTGTCCCTGATGATATCAAGTCTCCTGTCCGGCAGATTCCCACAGGGGCTGCGCAGGGAGCCCGGTCCCAGTGCATGGATGACCGGTTAGGATCCCACTTCTCCCAGAGCCTATAAGGGATGGGGAAGGAAAACGGCATGTGGCTCCAGCCTCTGTACCCACAATGGGTACCTCAACCTTAACAGCACCGCCGACTTAGTGGGGTGAGAAGGGAGCATGCCGGGGGCCCTGGGGCCCTCTTTTCTTCCATCCGATACAATCAGCAGCTGCTGCTGACTAAAATGTGGAGCTTGCGTGAATGTGTGCCTCCTTCAACACAAAGCATAAAAACTGGGGAGCCCGTGATGCACGGGAGGGTGTATAGGCAGAGGGGAGGGGTTACACTTTTTAAAGTGTAATACTTTGTGTGGCCTCCGGAGGCAGAAGCTATACACCCAATTGTCTGGGTCTCCCAATGGAGCGACAAAGAAATATTGTTTTGTCATAGCCGGTAATAATTTTATCGCGTTTAGCAGCAAAAGTTGAGCTAGTATGCCAAATTTCAGCATCATAGCCAGTATAGAACTCTAATGGCTATGTGCCAAAGTTTGCAAAATCCTCTTAGCTGAAGCGCAGGCTTGGGGGGGGCCTCCAGTGAAAGGTCAACAGTGCCCAATATATTTGAGATCTGGCCCTAAAAATTTACAGAACCTCTTTTCAAACATACATGTACATCCTTATAAATTTTCAGCAAAATCGGAGAACGTCGAGTGGGGACCACTGGTCCACTTGACACGGAATGACCCTATACATGAAGCAATGTTAATCGGATGAAATATTAGAAATCATTGCAGACAACATAAGCTCCTCACTAAAGACCAATCAATGATATTACTAGTCAATTCCTGCTTCTTCAAAGGACCTTAATCCTGCAATCACATGTTGCAGCTGCATCGGGTCTTATTCAAATGTTCATCAAAATTCACAGTAAAAATCATATGATTTTAAAGCAATTTTAACTATTGTAATGCATCTTTTGCAACAATTTTGGAAAACTGCACTGAAAAACCATATCACAGTCACAATATGTTAGTGTAAATGTATACAGGCTGACGCGACCTTAAGGGGTGTGAACGTTTGATATATAATAGATCAGGAACCCCCCCCACCATACTGACAGAGGCACATCCCCATTTAGATAAGATGTGCAAGCAATACATTTTTTTGCCACACAACAAAGCTGACAATTGACATTTGCTCTCTAGTTGGATGATTGCAACCATATTAATGGTGCGTCCACTGTTGCTGTATGGGGGGGGGGGGGGGCAGATTGGCATTGAAAAACAGTAGTAAAAGAGTTAATAAAATGGCATTGTATAGGAATGCATTTTTTTACTTAAAAAAAAATTACTGCAGTGGTCGCAAGGTGTGATCGCAGCTTTACACTCAATAATGGTAAGAAATGAGCTGATGAACAAGGAATTAGGCTATGTGCGTACACAGCATTTTTTGGTGTTTTTTTTTTACGCTGCGTTTGTGCGTTTTTGACAGCAAAAAATGTACAAAAATGCAAAAAAACGGCACCTGCAGCAAAAACGCACCGGTAAAAAACGCATGCGTTTTTACAGCATTTCGGTGCGTTTTTGATCACTGCATTTTGCTGCATTTTTCCAATGCATTACATGTGTGAAAAACGCAGTAAAACTCAGGAAAGAATTGACATGTCCATTTTTTATTTTTTTATTTTTTTTTAAGCTCAAAAACGCAGCTAGAAAAGAAGGGAATTTTGTTTACTTACCGTAAATTCCTTTTCTTCTAGCTCCTATTGGGAGACCCAGACAATTGGGTGTATAGCTTCTGCCTCCGGAGGCCACACAAAGTATTACACTTTAAAAAGTGTAACCCCTCCCCTCTGCCTATACACCCTCCCGTGCATCACGGGCTCCTCAGTTTTGGTGCAAAAGCAGGAAGGAGGAAACTTATAAATTGGTCTAAGGTTAATTCAATCAGAAGGATGTTCGGAGAACTAAACCATGAACCAAAAGAACAATTCAACATGAACAACATGTGTACACAAAAGAACAACAGCCCGAAGGGAACAGGGGCGGGTGCTGGGTCTCCCAATAGGAGCTAGAAGAAAAGGAATTTACGGTAAGTAAACAAAATTCCCTTCTTCTTTGTCGCTCCATTGGGAGACCCAGACAATTGGGACGTCCAAAAGCAGTCCCTGGGTGGGTAAAAGAATACCTCGATAAAAAGAGCCGAAAAACGACCCCCTCTTACAGGTGGGCAACAGCCGCCTGAAGGACTCGCCTACCTAGACTGGCGTCTGCCGAAGCATAGGTATGCACCTGATAGTGTTTCGTGAAAGTGTGCAGACTAGACCAGGTAGCCGCCTGACACACCTGCTGAGCCGTAGCCCGGTGCCGCAATGCCCAGGACGCACCCACGGCTCTGGTAGAATGGGCTTTCAGCCCTGAAGGAAGCGGAAGCCCAGAAGAACGGTAGGCTTCAAGAATCGGTTCCTTGATCCACCGAGCCAAGGTTGACTTGGAAGCCTGCGAACCCTTACGCTGGCCAGCGACAAGGACAAAGAGCGCATCTGAACGGTGCAGGGGCGCCGTGCGAGACACGTAGAACCGGAGTGCCCTCACTAGATCTAATGAGTGCAAATCCTTTTCGCATTGGTGAATTGGATTAGGGCAAAATGAAGGTAAGGGGATATCCTGATTGAGATGAAAAAGAGATACCACCTTAGGGAGAAATTCCGGGACAGGACGCAGAACCACCTTATCCTGGTGAAAAACCAGGAAGGGGGCTTTGCATGACAGCGCTGCAAGCTCAGAGACTCTTCGGAGTGATGTAACTGCCACTAGAAATGCCACCTTCTGCGAAAGACGTGATAAAGAGACATCCCGCAGCGGCTCGAAAGGTGGTTTCTGAAGAGCCGTTAGCACCCTGTTAAGGTCCCAGGGTTCCAGCGGATGCTTGTAAGGTGGGACTATGTGGCAAACTCCCTGCAGGAACGTGCGGACCTGCGGAAGCCTGGCCAGGCGCTTTTGAAAAAATACGGAGAGCGCCGATACTTGTCCCTTGAGAGAGCCGAGTGACAAACCCTTGTCCATTCCGGATTGAAGGAATGAAAGAAAAGTGGGTAAGGCAAACGGCCAGGGAGTAAAACCATTATCAGAGCACCAGGATAAGAAGATCTGCCAAGATCTGTAATAGATCTTGGCGGACGTTGGTTTCCTGGCCTGTCTCATAGTGGCAATGACATCCTGAGATAATCCTGAAGACGCTAGGAGCCAGGACTCAATGGCCACACAGTCAGGTTGAGGGCCACAGAATTCAGATGGAAAAACGGCCCTTGTGACAGCAAGTCTGGGCGGTCTGGAAGCACCCACGGTTGACCCACCGTGAGATGCCACAGATCCGGGTACCACGATCGCCTCGGCCAATCTGGAGCGACGAGAATGGCGCGACGACAGTTGGACCTGATCTTGCGTAACACTCTGGGCAGCATCGCCAGAGGAGGAAATACATAAGGCAGTCGAAACTGCGACCAATCCTGAACTAATGTGTCCGCTGCCAGAGCTCTGTGATCTTGGGACCGGGCCATGAATGCCGGGACTTTGTTGTTGTGTCGTGACGCCATGAGATCGACGTCCGGCGTTCCCCAGCGGCGACAGATCTCTCGAAACACGTCTGGGTGCAGAGACCATTCCCCCGCGTCCATGCCCTGACGACTGAGAAAATCTGCTTCCTAGTTTTCTACGCCCGGGATGTAAACTGCGGAGATCGTGGAGGCTGTGGCTTCCACCCACTGCAGAATCCGCCTGACTTCCTGGAAGGCCTGACGACTGCGCGTGCCGCCCTGGTGGTTGATGTATGCGACGGCAGTGGCGTTGTCCGACTGTATACGGATCTGTCTGCCCTCCAGCCACCGATGGAAAGCCAATAGGGATAGATACACTGCCCTTATCTCCAGAACATTGATCTGAAGGGAGGACTCTACCGGAGTCCAGGTTCCCTGAGCCCTGTGGTGGAGGAAAACCGCTCCCCACCCTGACAGGCTCGCGTCCGTGGTGACCACAGCCCAGGTTGGGGGTAGGAAGGATTTTCCTTGCGATAGAGAATTGGGAAGGAGCCACCACTGAACAGATGTCTTGGTTGCAAGGGACAGAGAGACGTTCCTGTCGAGGGAAGTCGACCTCCTGTCCCATTTGCGGAGAATGTCCCATTGGAGTGGCCGCAGATGGAATTGCGCGAACGGCACTGCCTCCATCGCTGCCACCATCTTCCCCAGGAAGTGCATGAGGCGCCTCAAGGGGTGTGACTGACCCCGAAGAAGAGATTGCACCCCTGCCTGCAGAGAAAGCTGTTTGTCCAGCGGTAGCTTGACTACCGCTGACTGTGTATGAAACTCCATCCCGAGGTAAGTCAGTGATTGGGTCGGTGTCAACTTGGATTTTGGGAAGTTGATTATCCACCCGAACTGCTGGAGAGTCGCCAGAGCGACGGTAAGGCTGTGTTGCCACGCCACCCGAGAAGGTGCCCTGACTAGGAGATCGTCTAAGTAGGGAATCACCGAGTGGCCCTGAGAGTGTAGGACCGCCACAACGGATGCCATGACTTTGGTGAACACCCGTGGGGCTGTCGCCAGGCCGAAAGGCAATGCCACGAACTGAAGGTGTTCGTCCCCGATGGTGAAACGCAAGAAGCGTTGATGTTCGGGTGCGATCGGCACATGGAGATAAGCATCTTTGATGTCGATCGATGCTAGGAAGTCTCCTTGTGACATCGAGGCGATGACCGAGCAGAGAGATTCCATCCGAAACCGTCTGGTGCTCACATGTCTGTTGAGTAGTTTGAGGTCCAGAACGGGACGGAATGATCCGTCCTTCTTTAGCACCACGAACAAGTTGGAGTAAAAGCCGCAACCATGTTCCTGAGGGGGAACAGGGATCACAACTCCTTCTGTCTTCAGAGCGTCCACTGCCTGAAAAAGTCCGTCGGCCCGAGCGGGGGGCGGAGAGGTTCTGAAGAAACGAGTCGGAGGACGAGAGCTGAACTCTATCCTGTAACCGTGAGACAGAATGTCTCTCACCCATCGGTCTTGAACATGTGGCCACCAGGCGTCGCAAAAGCGGGAGAGCCTGCCACCGACCGAGGATGCGGTTCGGGGATGCAGAGAGTCATGAGGAGGCCGCCTTGGAAGCAGTGCCTCCGGCGGCCTTTTGGGGGCGTGACTTAGACCGCCACGCATAGGAGTTCCTCTGGCCTTTCTCCGGCCTGCTGGACGAAGAGGATTGGGACTTGGCGGAGGGACGAAAGGACCGAAACCTCGATTGAATTTTCCGTTGCTGAGGTCTCTTAGGTCTGGACTGGGGTAAGGAGGAGTCCTTTCCCTTGGATTCCTTAATAATCTCATCCAATCGTTCGCCAAACAATCGGTCGCCAGAAAACGGCAAACCGGTTAAGAACCTCTTGGAGGCCGAGTCTGCCTTCCATTCGCGCAGCCACATGGCCCTGCGGACTGCCACAGAATTAGCGGATGCCACCGCTGTACGGCTAGCAGAGTCTAGGACTGCGTTCATGGCGTAGGAAGAAAAAGCTGTCGCTTGAGAAGTCAGAGACGCAACCTGCGGAGCAGAATTACGTGTGACTGCATTAATCTGAGCCAGACAAGCTGAGATAGCTTGGAGTGCCCACACGGCTGCAAAGGCCAGGGCAAAAGACGCACCCGTGGCTTCATAGATGGATTTCACCAGGAGCTCTATCTGCCTGTCAGTGGCATCTTTTAGCAATGAACCATCTGCAACCGATACCACAGATCTAGCCGCCAATCTAGAGACTGGAGGATCCACCTTGGGACACTGAGCCCAACCCTTAACTACGTCAGAGGGGAAGGGGTAACGTGTGTCAGTAAGGTGCTTAGTAAAGCGCTTGTCCGGAACCGCTCTGGGCTTCTGGACAGCATCTCTGAAGTTAGAGTGATCGAAAAACGCACTCCGTGTACGTTTGGGGAACCGAAACTGGTGTTTCTCCTGCTGAGAAGCCGACTCCTCTACAGGTGGAGGCGGGGGAGACAGATCTAACACCTGGTTGATGGACGAGATAAGATCATTTACTAAGGCGTCCCCTTCAGGTGTATCAAGATTGAGGGCAACGTCAGGTTCAGAGCCCTGAGCTGCGACGTCCGCCTCGTCCTCCAGAGAGTGATCAAGCTGGGAACCCGAGCAGCGTGAAGAAGTCGGGGAAGATTCCCAGCGAGCCCGCTTAGCCGGTCTGGGACTGTGGTCCGGGCAGGAGTCCTCCGCGTGGGACCTAGGGCCCAACCTGGGGAGCGCGCTGCGGCGCGGACCGAGAGGGGCCTGGAGGCGACGATCCAACAGGGACCGGGGCCTGTGTAAGGACCGGTCTGGACTGCAAAGCTTCTAGCAGCTTGGCAGACCATTTGTCCATAGACTGAGCCATGGATTGTGAAAGTGACTCAGAGAGTTTCTCAGCAAAAGCAGCAAACTCTGTCCCTGCCGCCTGGACAGGGGGAGCAGGGGGGTCTACCTGAGCCGAGGGGCCCACTAGTGACTGAGGCTCCGGCTGAGCAAGCGAAACAGGGGTCGAGCATTGCTCACAGTTGAGGGTAGGTGGAACCCGCAGGTAACATAGCCCCCACAAGAGGTACAAGTCGCAAAAAAACCCTGTGCCTTAGCACCTTTGCTCCTTGTGGACGACATGCTGTTGTCTCCTAGGAGAGTGATCACTGAGGGTATATGGGAAGGGGTATACAGCCCGACCGAAACAGAAATATGTATATAAATACGTATCTATTCCGGCACCCTAGGGGGGGACCAGCACCGGGTGACCGGTGTGGCTTACCGACCGCTAAAAAGCGGAGTGTGTGTCCTCCAGATTCCCTGCCTTAGGTCTCCCAGAGCTGCAGAGCTCTTCCCTGATAATCCTCCACCGGCAGAATGCCAAAAACATGGCTGCCGGAGCTCTCAGGGGAGGAGTGGAGCCGTGGGCGGTGCTAGAAAAAGTGCGAGAATCTGGGGTCCCCACAGTGATCAGTGAGTGGGGAGGAAACATACAGGATGCTCCGGCCCTCACATCCGACGTCAGGTCGGCAGTCCCGCCCTTACCCCTGACAGGCAGGCCCGGGGGCGGGATTTTTGCTACTAGGCCGCGATGAAGCCGGGGACTAAATTTAAGACCGCGGCCGACAAGCAGGCGCGGTCGGCACGGAAGTCCGCCGGTCTTCACAAATCAGCAGCTACTGCAGCGTCCGGGAAGAAGGCGCTCCATGCACAGTCCCCATGGGGACACAGAGTACCTTATAGATGCAGGGGCCCGGTCCCTGAGGATGAATAGACTCCTGTCCGGCAGATTCCCACAGGGGCTGCGGAGGGAGCCCGGTCCCAGTGAATGGATGACCGGGTCAAGATCCCACTTCTCCAAGAGCCACTAAGGGATGGTGAAGGAAAACGGCATGAGGCTCCGGCCTTTGTACCCACAATGGGTACCTCAACCTTAACAGCACCGCCGACATAGTGGGGTGAGAAGGGAACATGCCGGGGACCCCGTGGGGGTCCTCTTTTCTTCCAACCGATATAACTAATCTGAGAATGCATGAGTGGATGTGTGCCTCCTTCCACACAAAGCATAAAACTGAGGAGCCCGTGATGCACGGGAGGGTGTATAGGCAGAGGGGAGGGGTTACACTTTTAAAGTGTAATACTTTGTGTGGCCTCCGGAGGCAGAAGCTATACACCCAATTGTCTGGGTCTCCCAATGGAGCGACAAAGAAAAAAGCTGTGTGCGGAGAACATAAATGAAAAGTTATAGACTTTGCTGGGGTAACCCAAAAACGCACAACAATGCACCCGACAAAAATGTGCAAAAAACGCTGCGAAAAACACTCAGTGCGCACATAGCTTAACTCAAAAATAAAGTTTTATCAGCGCTCAACGAAAGGTTCCGCAACTTCCAAACATACTTTGCGACTCAATTCTTTACCATTTTCAAGATCTCTGCTTGCTGTCTAAAGTTAAAGCCTTTTTGCTTCCATCTAGAGACCAAAAACCTGCTCTGAATGTATCTAATTGTTACGTGCGGTTTTATAGCGCTCTAATATGCCGTAATGAATCAAGCTCCTGTGTCGACTGGATTATTATGCATTTATGAGCACCATTGATTCCATGGAGCTGTACATGAGAAATGGACGTGATAAAGATGGGCTCAAGTGCCCCCGAATGCTATGCCCACCTAAAGGGGTGAATAGATGCATATGTTTACAAGATACACCCCAGTGCAGCAGCTCCGTTGGATCCCAGTTTTAAGAAAAAGACTGATGCCACATTCTACCTTTCTAATGTGAACAGATGCAAACTGATCATGGCACATAGTAACAAAAAGGAGACAGCTGCGCTCTGTAGTGCCAAGATGTGTAACAATGAATTATGAGACTATAGACATGCATTACCGCTATGAAAAACATGGAAAAATTGAGATACTTAGCACACAAAAATGGCCAGTTTTAGGTGAACCCAACAGCCAACAATAAGGATCCCAGCTTTAGATACAAGCAAATGAGGTTCAAGCCAATAACAACAAGCAGATATTTAGATTGCAATCAGGAATTGAAGATGTATTACAAAGTTGAGGAACATTTAATTAACACAGGAAATAAGCTTTATGTATGTAAATAGTTGGAGCCCTGACACCTGACCCCCGGCCTTAAAAGCTAAGTATCCGGGTAGCAATTATAACCAGTGCACATTATCTCACACTTTGGGAGATCCAGCGTCTCCCTGCAGAGATGGTTATCCAGATAACACATGGCAGACCGGCCGGTTTACCTGGAATGTGACTCAATGAGGAAATGCATGCATTTTCACAATTCCAGCATTGGTAATCGTATAACGACAGCTACACAGGGGTGAGGCTCCCATTTACCACACAGGATATGGGTTTAGTAATCAGAACATGCATGCTCTACTGGTTCGCTTTACTGGTCTACTACCTCATTTCCTTTTGTATTAATCTGTAAAAAGTATGGCCTGTAAGTGTTTTTTGTTTTGTTTTAACCCGAAGTGTCCACGTAGAAATCATAAAAAAAAAGCTTGTATTTACTTGTAATTGCAGCGTCCGGGGAAGACCCCCGCATTCAGGAAGAAACAGACTGGGCAGTAGTGCAGCCCTCCAGGGACCAGGATATGAGTACATGAAATTTTAGAGGGGGGGGTGGGGTCATTATCCCTACTCTTACCTACAAGAGTATAAGACCTACAATACTGCCCCAACATGCCAAAATAGGACTACTACAACAATGGACAATGGATAGTAGGATAATGCTATGATAGTATTCGGTCTTTTTGAGTTGAATGCTATCACATGGCACATCTAGAATATTGGCAAGTTAAGACTCCAGTACCTGACGGCCCAATGAAGTGGAGTGGAATTTAACGTTCCTCCGAGCTGATCCACAATTGCTCCTTTGGAAATGAAGTACCTGGGTTTGGAAGAATCATAGTGTCAAGGAAATATCAGCAATCATTGGAGTTCTATAGGTGAGTTCTGAGTATTAGCAGGGTGTGTATACACAATTACATACTTTACAAGATCCACTCGATTGTTAATTGCCGCCCAGTGCAGGAGAGTCACATTCTCACTATCTGGTTGTCGAACATCATAACCCGCCTCTACCAGCTCTCTGCATCGATCTAACAAGCCGTGCCTGAAACGAAACCAAATAATAATATGCTCACACAGAAACGGACATTTGAGAAGAGTAGTAGACAGCTTCCTTTATTACACAATACAGGTGGAGTACAATGTACTATAACACTGCGGTGGCCCAAGAAATAGCTGTGAGTAGAGACAACTATTTATCCTACCCACTTCATACATGAAAAGAGCGGAAAAGGAGGGTGAGAAAGGGCCGGCTGGCGGGGAGGGAGGGCACGCAAGAGGGAGGGCACGCGAGAGGGAGCCCGGCGCGCGAGAGGGAGCCGGCCGGTGCGAGGGAGGCGCGGCGAGGAGGGAGCCGGCCGGTGCGAGGGAGGGGCGCGCGAGAGGGCGCGCGAGAGGGAGCCGGCCGGTGCGAGGGAGGGCGCACGAGAGGGAGCCGGCCGGTGCGAGGGAGGGCACGCGAGAGGGAGCCGGCCGGCGGCGGGAGGGCGAGTGAGAAGGAGCTGGCTGGCGGGGTGGGTGAGTGAGAAAGAGCCAGTGGGCAAGAAGTGAACAAGAGCAAGAAAAATAACTTTAAAAAAAAGACACTTTTACGCCTAAAACACCCTTTTAGGGTACAAATAATGTATTTAAAAGAAGGGAATTTTGTTTACTTACCGTAAATTCCTTTTCTTCTAGCTCCAATTGGGAGACCCAGACAAATGGGTGTATAGCTATGCCTCCGGAGGCCGCACAAAGTATTACACTAAAAGTGTTAAAGCCCCTCCCCCTTCTGCCTATACACCCCCCGTGCTCACGGGCTCCTCAGTTTTGGTGCAAAAGCAAGAAGGAGGAAAAAATTATAATCGGTTTAAAGTAAATTCAATCCGAAGGAATATCGGAGAACTGAAACCATTCAACATGAACAACATGTGTACACAAAAAACAGGGGGCGGGCGCTGGGTCTCCCAATTGGAGCTAGAAGAAAAGGAATTTACGGTAAGTAAACAAAATTCCCTTTCTTCTTTGTCGCTCCATTGGGAGACCCAGACAAATGGGACGTCCAAAAGCAGTCCCTGGGTGGGGTAAATAATACCTCATAATAGAGCCGCAACCGGCTCCGTCCTACAGGTGGGCAACCGCCGCCTGAAGGACTCGCCTACCTAGGCTGGCATCTGCCGAAGCATAGGTATGCACCTGATAGTGTTTCGTTGAAAGTGTGCAGGCTCGCACCAGGTAGCCAGCCTGACACACCTGCTGAGCCGTAGCCTGGTGCCGCAAAGCCCAGGACGCTCCCACGGCCCTGGTAGAATGGGCCTTCAGCCCTGAGGGAAACTGGAAGCCCGGAGGAACGATAAGCCTCGAGAATTGGTTCCTTGATCCACCGAGCCAAGGTTGATTTGGAAGCTTGTGTCCCTTTACGCTGGCCAGCGACAAGGACAAAGAGTGCATCCGAGCAGCGCAGGGGCGCCGTACGAGAAATGTAGAATCTGAGTGCTCTCACCAGATCTAACAAGTGCAAATCCTTTTCACATTGGTGAACTGGATGAGGACAAAAAGAGGGTAAGGAGATATCCTGATTGAGATGAAAGGGGGATACCACATTAGGGAGAAAGTCCGGAACCGGACGCAGAACCACCTTGTCCTGGTGAAACACCAGGAAGGGGGCTTTGCATGACAGCGCTGCTAGCTCAGACACTCTCCGAAGCGAAGTGACTCCTACTAGGAAAACCACCTTCTGCGAAAGGCGTGAGAGAGAAATATCCCTCATTGGCTCGAACGGTGATTTCTGAAGAACCATCAGTACCCTGTTCAGATCCCAGGGTTCTAACGGACGCTTGTAAGGAGGTACGATGTGACAAACCCCCTGCAGGAACGTGCGTACCTGTGGAAGTCTGGCTATGCGCTTCTGAAAAAAGACAGAGAGCGCAGAGACTTGTCCCTTAAGGGAGCCTAGTGACAAACCCTTTTCTAATCCGGAATGAAGGAAGGACAGAAAAGTGGGCAAGGTAAACGGCCAGGGAGAAACACCCTGAGCAGAGCACCATGACAGGAATATTTTTCCACGTCCTGTGGTAGATCTTGGCGGACGTTGGTTTTCTAGCCTGTCTCATGGTGGCAATGA